>NW_004524650.1:6636371-6640454 GCF_000260255.1 Octodon degus | reverse complement strand
CAGCCAATGGCCGCCGCTACTCGCGCGCCTCCGTAAAAGGACAGCCCCGGGCCCCGAGGCTCTCCAAGGATGAGCGGTTTTAGTTCTCGCCCGACCTGCTTTGCTGCGCTGCGTTCAGGAACCCTTGCCCTCAGTGCTGATTTTTACTCGTGTTCACTAGTTAGGATGGTGGCGATTTACCCTGCTTTCTGGCGCTAGGTTGAGCCCGAAGATAAGGCTTACTCTTCGCTCTAAACTCAGTTCCAGAGAAACCTAAGCGCTTGAAACTTCGAGGAAGCCGGGCGGGAGCTGAGGCAGGAGGATCGCTGCGACCAGGGCTGCAAAGTGAGCTCGAGGCCAGCCGCAACCGCAGAGCGTGACCCTGTCTCAAAAGGACAACAAAGTAAAACAAAAGCAGGAGGATAGGACACAAGAATATGCTAGGACAGTTAGCATGCAGACTCCAGATGAATTCAGAGTAAACAGTGACCCACTCTGTGAGATTAGAGATGGATGGCCCACTCTGTGAGATTAATCCCTCAGCCCCTCAGCGGTGATTGTGATTCCTTGACATTTATTGCTCTTCCCTGACGAAGCCTTCATTTTTGCAGGGAAGAATCGCCTTAAATGGCAAAGTGACATTTTTATTATAATGATACAAAATCAGGGGGAAAAAAGAATTTAAATTGGTTAATTGATGAGAGTTGAGGAAAAGATGGTAAAGATCTTCCTAAGAGGTAGAAATTGATCCTGAGGTTATTTGTTGGTTGAAAGGATGATGGTAAATTTCTTAAAGAGACGGGTAACCCCAGAAGCAAGAACATGGGCCTCTGCCATAAAGAAAGATAAGACATTTGAGACCACATTCTTTTTCTTTATTGAGACCATATTCTTAAGTGAAATAAATCCTGCATAGGTTTACTGCATTCTCAGATATGAGAAACTGAAAGTGTAAATTAGGACCAAAATGTATAATATGTATTGTGAAATGGAAAGAAAATATTCAAATGAGAAGGGAAATGGTGTGGGGAGGAGGAAAGGAAAAAAGGGACAATAAATATAAGAATAGAAAGGAAAAAATGGAAACAAAGCTTTTGTAAATAAAGGAGGGCAAAAGGGGTTGAATGGAGGGGGATGGGAAAAAGAAGCAAGATATACTGTATACAGGTACAAATTCCTTATGATGAATGGTATCTTTATGTATATCCAAAATGTACCAATAAAAATTCAAAAGTATGCGTGTGCAAAAAAACCTTCAATGAATGCAAACATTTGATTATTAAGCTGAATTGGCTGTGGTATTATTTCTTGACTTTTAAAAATTCATCTCAAATACATTATCTATTACCATGAATGTAATACTCGATTAAAGCTTAGAGGATGCATCTACTAAACTATTAGAACTGCCTAGTGGCTTGAAATTTACAGAACGTATTAGCCAATTATGTTGGTGCCAACATCCACTTGCATGGTTTATAAACCTGAGTTTATGGGTGCTGTCTATTTTATCTTAGCTCACTTCTCTGTTTTGCTTTCTCCAATCAAAAAGATGGCAGTTTGAACTATCATGAAACTGCTGGTATCTGACAATTTTTACTCTTCAGAAATAGAATGTTCCCGTGGCTCCACCCAACAGCATATCGTTTTTGTCCCCTTTAGTTGATGTGAGGAGATAGGAAAGCCGAGTACCTGCCTCACAGTTAACATTCAATAAGTGAACATTGCTATTCTTAGTGCCTCTATACTTTCCCCTATCATCCAGTTCTTGTAATAAATTCCTAACATGAGAGCACAGCAGGTATGTTGTTTTTTAAGAGTTATACATGGTTTATGTTTTTTGGTCTTTTTAAGACAGGGTCTCCCTATGCAGTCCAGGCTGCTCATGAGCTCACTTTGAGCCCAGGTTGGTCTCTAACAGTCTTCCTGCCTCAGCCTCCTAAGTGCTGGGATTATAGGCATGGGCCACCACACCTGACTTCTTTCCTCTTCACAGCACCTCAGTTAACTTATGTGTTAACAAGTCTTGGCCAGTAGTAAGCATTGGGGCCCTGATCCAAACCTAGGTCCTTTAGTTGCAAACTCTTTCATCTTCCATAGTACAGATAATTTAAATTCTTGATGTGTTTTTGCATGATTTGTTTTTTAATGCCAGTACTGCTGTAATTTACTCCCAATTATATTTGATGATACCATGGCCATAGCACAACTTTAAGAGCAGGGAAATTTAATCTCTTAAATTTATTCCGAAGATGAAACCAAGCGATGCAGATCTAGAGAACTTGGTTAAGTAAGTCATTTTGAGCGAGTCATTTTTCTCCTGTCAAAAAAAGGAAAATATAGCACATATCTTTGGGAATAGTCTAAATTTTATTGCTAAGTGCTTTAACATTCTTTCTCAAATGCTTTGTAAATCTAAGAGTATAGTTGTAGGATCTGCTACCATTGTTCATGCTCCCCTTTAAAAGCATTTCTAGGGGCTGGTGAGATGGCTCAGTGGTCTAAAGCACCTACTTAAAACAAGCTAAGCAAAGCACTAGGACCGCGGTTCAATCCCCCAGCACCACATGCCAGCCAGCCCCGCCCCCTGGTGGGCTGAACTGGCCACACACACACAAAATAAATAAATAAATAAATATTCTAAAAAAATTAAATAAAAGCATTTCTAGCTGGCCACAGTGATGTGTGAATCGGCATTGCAAATGTGCAGGGAGCAAGCACTACATCCTTTTCTTGTGGTTCCTATTCTAGTGCAAACAAATGTAAAATAATACTGTGGCTGTTA
Source organism: Octodon degus (assembly GCF_000260255.1). Taxonomy (NCBI): domain Eukaryota; kingdom Metazoa; phylum Chordata; class Mammalia; order Rodentia; family Octodontidae; genus Octodon; species Octodon degus. The sequence continues at coordinate 6,637,693 of NW_004524650.1, read as the reverse complement.
CTATGAACTAAGGATACAAATTATTGAATTGACATGTGGTTTATATAATCATGATGGGGAATGACTTGCTGCTGAATCTGGTGAGAAGAACAAAGGCTCTCAAGCTGCACCAACCCAAAGTGCATGGTCTTCACTGTGCCCTTGCCAGTGGGAAAGAGAAAGCGTTACCACGATGGGCTTAAAAAGTGATAAGATTTACTCAGATCAGGAAAATAGAAGATAGGCTATTTTACAGCAAATAGACTCAATCATCAGGGCGCCAATGAGAGAATGTTCCATCAGGGGCATTAGAATAGAATGCTCTATCAGGGTTGGTATTGACCATGAAAATTACTGAAATTCCTGTGTTCAAGTACAGTAGAAATCATGCCACTGCTAAAACGAATCTATTATCTCCAGCAGGGTCATATAAGATTGCCTGGAGGCCTTCTGTATTTGCGTCTGTTTAGCTTTATTATCACCCTGATAAGTAAAAAGAAAATGATTCTTATTCTTTCTCATCTGATGAAAGTTGGAAGAGGTTGTTAGCAGTAACTAAAATTTGTATGATAAGAAATACAACTGTATAAAGAATCAATCAATATTTAGGTCTGAATGTATATGTCACAATGAAAATTCTATGATTTTTTTTTTGTTTGTTTTTGTTTTTGTTTTTTGGAGTACCATGGATTGAACTCAGGACCTTGCACTTGTAAGGCAGGCCCTTATGCTGCTGAGCTATCTCCCTGGCCGAAAATTCTGATTGATCACGTGACACATTATTATTGGTACAACTATTGAGAAGTTAATTAAGTTCAGGCTGAACATCAGTTTTAAGGTTCAAATAGTCATTCAGTTTAGAAATAATGATTAATTGGCCTAAAAGCATGAATATTAAAGTTGAAATTAAGTTGGTGGGAAAGCATATGTAACAAATGTTTATATAATGAGGTTAAGAAGTATCTTTGTAAATATTAATTACAGTAGTATTTGGTGCTATTAAAATGGTAAGCAAACTTATGATGGAAGAGAATAAATTTCTTACTTTTATTTGGAATTGCCCCAATATTTTCCCTCCTAAATCTACAGATTCTTTTTGCCTTTTAAAGTTCAGAAAGTAAGACTGGGTGTAGTGGTGTGCACCTGAATTCCCAGCACTCGGGAGACTATTGCAGGGGCATTGTTGTGAGTTCAAGACCAGCCTGGGTTGAAAGTGAGCTGAAGCCCAGCCTGCTCTGCACAGGGAGACCCCATCTCAAAAAGATAATGAAAGAAAGAAGGAAGAGGGGAGGGAGAGAGGGAGAGAGAGAGAGAGAGAGAGAGAGAGAGAGAGAGAGAGAGAA
>NW_004524650.1:6625078-6635274 GCF_000260255.1 Octodon degus | reverse complement strand
CATTCTGAAGTCAGAAACAAGACAAGGATGCCCACTATCACCTCTCCTATTCAATACAGTTCTGGAAACATTAACCAGAGAAATTAGAAAAAAGAAAGAAATGCAATGAATAAGAATAGGAAAGGAAGAATTTAAATTATCATTATTTGCAGATGACATGATGCTCTACATACAAGACTCCAAAAATTCCACCAAAAAACTTCTAGATTTAATAACGAAATTCAGGGCTGGCAAGAATGCTCAGTGAACTAAAGCACCGGCTTAGAAGCTTAGGCCAGTGCAGGGACCATCCCTGGCACCACCTCCTGTGCCTGCCCCAACCCCAGGGCTGGCTGAGCTGGCCAGAGTCCAAGTGCAGTAGTGGCACACACCTATAATCCCAGGGCTGGGGAAGCTGAAAGAAGGAGGACCACCAAGAGTCTGAGCTGCATAGTAAGACCTTGCAACAACCAAATACATTTTTTTAAAAAATAGAACATTCCATTGAAAAGAAAATCAACACTTAAAAACAATACAATTTTTTTTGCTGTACCAGTGATTGAATTCAGTATTTATGCTTGCTGGCAAATGCTTACTCCATTGAGGTATCTCCCCAGCCCTACCAATACCATTCTTATACAGAAGCAATGAACTCACAGAGAGAAAAATTAGTAAAACTACACATTTACAATAACATTAAGAAAATTTGAAATACTCAAAAATCATTCTATCAGGACATAAAATATCTATACAGTGAAAACTATAGTACTCTGACAAAGGATATTAAATAGGGTATCAGAAATGAAAAACTATTCCTTGTTCATGCACAGGAAGAGCCAGCATAGTGAAAACGCCCATACTACCAAAATCATTATACAGATTTAATGTAATTCCAATAAAAATATCATTAGGAACCTCACAGAATTAGAGAAAACACTCATAAAGTTCATTTGGAATGGTAAGAGACCTACAAATAGTAAAAGGAATTCGGGGCAACACAAACAGGCAGTTTTAGATCTCGGATTTGAAATTATACTACAAATGTACTGTAATATAATCAACATTGCATTGGCAAACAGACCTGAGTATTTAGGTAAAAGAGTATAAGGTGCATTGATATATTGGATTCCTGGTACCAAAGAGGGGAGGGAGAGAGAGAGAGAGAGAGAGAGAGAGAGAGAGAGAGAGAGAGAGAGAGAGAGAAATTTGAGGAAGTCAGCTGGGTGTGGTAACACATACCTGCTACCCAGGAGGCTCAGGCTGGAAAGCAGGATGAATCTAACTTCCAGGACCGCCTGGACAATTTAGTGAGACCCTGTCTTATAATAAAAGATATAAGTAAATAAATAAGGATTAGAGGTATAACTCAGTGCTCTCTGGATTCTATCCCCAGTACCATCAACAAAAGAAAGAAGGAAGGCAGGAAGGAAAGGGAGAAGGGGTGGGAGAGAAAGAACAGGGAGGTAAGGAATTTTAATCCTTGGTAAGGAATTTTAATCCTCGATTATTATGTCTCAGATAAGTGCACATATTTTCTCAAGGATTATATATACACTTCCAAACCACAGGAAACAATGAGCAATTAGTTGTTACTGTTATTTGTGACTCTATGATTGTCTGGTTTTCGTCTTATGCTCATGGCTAGTAAGCTCCTTTCCTACCCATTTACATGTCTTTCCATTCTCCAAGGCGTGTACTGCAGAAGGGGACTGAACAGTTGCTCCATTAATGCCAGTTTCACTGTCAAGGATATTTGGCATTTCCAGTGATTTTTACAGACTAAAGCAGCTTCATGTTTCTGTGATGTCTTATTAGTAATGTTTCAATTCCATTGGTCCCTTGCCTTGACCTGCAGAAGCTCCTTCATTAATGAGCCAATATTGCACATGCAAATCACAGCTTACAGCAATATGAACTGTGTGACCAGTGTAACTTCAAAGAATTCATGGAAGGGGCTGGTGAGATGGCTCAGTGGTCTAAAGCCCCTACTTGGAACAAGCTTGGCAAAGCAGAGGGACCATGGTTCAATCCCCCAGCACCACATGCCAGCCAGCCCCGCTCCATGGTGGGCTGAGCTGGACACACACACACACACACACACACACACATACACACACACACAAATAAATAAATGTTAAAAAGAATTCATGGAAGCTACTAAGATGTCAGAAAAGGGCATGTAAAAAAGTATAGGAATAGGGCTGGTGAGATGGCTCAGTGGTCTAAAGCACCTACTTAGAACAAGCTTAGCTAAAGCACAGGGACCGAGGTTCAATCCCCCAGCACCACATGCCAGCCAGCCCCGCCCCCTGGTGGGCTGAGCTGGCCACACACACACACACATAAATTAAAAAAAAAAAGTATAGGAATAGGTGATTTGTTCATTTGCTAAATATCATGTCTAAATTAATTCTGTCTTACAATCAACTATTTTTATTTATTTATTTATTTATTTATTTATTTATTTATTTTGTATTTTAGGGAAGGGTCCACAGGGTGTTCAGGGTCTCACTACTAGATCGGACTTCTAGTGATCTGCCTGTTTACAGCCTCCCAAAAGCTGGGATTACAGGCTGGTGCCATCACACCCAGTCTCAAATGCCCTCTCAGTATGCCCTGGGGGTGGGGCCAGCATGGCAGGCCCAGGGGCTTGAACCCTTGGCCTCTGCGCCTGCTTGCAGGTGCTTTAATCTGCTGAGCAATTTGGCTGGCTCCCCTTTTTTTTTTAATTCATAATCTCTTTTTTTTAAGTCAACAGAAAATGGAAATATACTTTTTAAAGTTTCTACTACTAGGAGAATATATCATATGAAGTCTTTTAAATAAATTGTAAGTCAAAGATATAGTATAAATCTTAGAGCAAAAATTAAGATTAAGCAATATTCAGAAAATTAAATACTAATTAACTAAAAATTTAATGTTTCAAAACAATTGAACTAAGAAAACTTTTCATGATAGCAAAGAAGTACTAAGAGTAAAACATAAGATAAATACTGGAATGGCAAATAAATGATCAGCACTTCTAACAGTTTGATGATACGATATCACACAGAGTTCTAGTGTGTTGTGGACATGCATAATGACCGTGACAGTTACTGGTGGCCAGGCGTCACTTGTGGGACAGCCATTTCTTTGAAATCCACTCTGTAGACTCAGGTGCAAACATGACCCCGAGGGCGGAAGAGAAGTCCATTTGTAGAGTGTGCTGATGGAAATATTTTGCTGCTGAACACAAAAGAATAACTGAAAGACTACTGTTATATACCTCTTATTCTCCTGTGTTTGTTTGCCTTATTTGGTGGGTTCTTTCCATTCTCATTCATGGGGCTGTGATCAATTTTCTCCCTCTCTAGAACATCAGTTAGTAGTCTGTGTAGGCTTGGCTTTGTCATCATGAAATTTTTAATTGTTCTTTGTCATGGAAGTATTTCACTTCTCCATTATACTTGAAAGAGAGTTTTGCAGGGTATATCAGTCTGGGTTGGAATTTGTTTTCTTGCAAGACTTGAAGTACTTTGCTCCATGCTCTTCTTGACTTGATGGTTTGTGAAGAGAAATCTGCTGTTATTCTGATGGGTTTTCCTTTAAATGTGATCAGTTTCTTTTCTTTAGTGGCTTGTAATATACTGTTCCTATGCTGAATTTCTGGGATCTTGGTTATTATATGTCTGGGTGTGGTTTTCATTGGGTTGATGTTATTTGGAGTTCTATATGCTTCGGTTCCTGAATGTCAGATTGTTGCCCCATATTTGGGAAGTTTTCTGCTATTACTTCTGCCCATATTCTTTTTATATCATTTGTATTGACTCCTTCCTTCTCATTGATGCCTATTAGTCTCACATTGTTCATCTTTGCATCGTCTTGCAGGTATTGAATTATTTTTTCCTGCATCCTAGTTGTTTTAAAGAGATCTTTTCTTACTTTTTCACTAGCTGCAATGGTGTCTTTCAGGTCAGAAAGTCTATTTTCACTTTCCCTCAAATGGTTTTGCCAGCTTGTGATTGAGGTTTTAATTTCCTGTATATCACTTTGAACCTGTTTCATACACTCTATTTCTTTCCTAAATTGCTTATTCAGGGGTTCCATCATTTTTATATTCTCCTCTATTTTATCAGTGTATTCTTTAGAAGCACTTAGTACTTCTTTGATTATAGTTATCACTACATTTTTTAGTTCCGAAATTATTTCTGATCTGATTTCTTCTATACCTTTGTGCAGTTGTTTCTTTACTTCCAATGCTGTTATTTCAGAGATATCAGGTATGTGATTTCCAGTTTCCTCTATGCTAGTGTCTTCTGCAATTGTACTGGGTGGTCTCGGGCCTGAGACTGCATTTTGTTCCTTCTCTTTGTCATTTTGTATACCACTGTCTTCTGACCTTTGGTGTAGAGCTTAGATAGAGTTATTACCTTAGCACCAAGTCCCGATCTACAAGTTCAGATTCCTCCAGGTGGGTGTTGCTTGGATCTGGCTGGGGTCTGGCTGCTGTGCTCCACTTCTTTCTGCTGCAGCCGTTGGAGTTGAACCCTTTGTGTCACTCTGCCAAGATGTTCTGCTCCTGAATCAGCTGCGTGGGTCCTGCCTCTAGCCTTTTTGCAGGTTGTTCTGCTGAACGGTTCAGCCTGCACTCTGGGTCTATTCAGGATCTGGCGGCCCCGGGTCATCTCACTCACATGCGGGGCCTGCGCTCTGGGTCTACTCAGGACCCGGTGGCCCCGGGTCATCTCACCTCACACACCGGGCCTGCGCTCTGGGTCTATTGTGACTGGCTCCCTTACAATCATAATTATTGATATACATTTTCTATATCATTGCTATATCATAAGATATTCTGGATTTTCTAAATAATTTTTATTTCACTCTTTTCTGACATATGAAGAATCAATATTGCCTGAACCCAGCTGATGTGATGATTTAATGGTGACTGCTATATGTCATTTAAAGTTTATTTGAAACCACATATTCTTGAGAAAAATGAGTCACTTTCATAGAACTATTTTGATAATACAATATCAGTTGTGTGTACAAGAATCACCATTAAACCAGGCATGGTGGCACATGCCTGTAACCCCAGCACTCAGGAGGCTGAGGCAGGACAACCTTTGTGAGTTCAAGGACAGCCTGGTCTACAAAGTGAATTTAAGTCCAGCCTGAACTGCATAGTGAGACCCTGGGGTTGGGGGGAGAGAGAGAGAGACAGAGACAAAGACAGAGACAGAGAGACAGAGACAGACAGAGACAGAGAAATCAGCATTGTACTATAATTATGTCTCCTAGGTGTTTTGTGTTTTGCTTTTACTGTGGTGCTGGGAATTGAACCCAGTATCTCAAGCATGCTCAACAATCATCTACCGCTGAGTTACACCCCCAGGTCCTAGTTTCTATTGACATTTGCACACATTTTCTTATATTATTATATTAAAATTAGGGTATTAGATGAACTTAGGGGTTGGAAGAGTAAAACCTGGAAGACTGAGCTTCAACCTTGCCTTTGAACAGAGCAATTTGACTTGGTATAATTTGTTTATGAATTTTGATAATATTTAACTTGGATAAAAGTTCTTTGCCTGGCAAGTGCAAGGGCCTGAGTTCAATCCCCGGTTCCGCAAAAAAAAAAAAAAAAAAAAAAAAAAAACCATCTATTTCCATTTTTTCTTTAATTCTTTCTGCTTATTATTTTATTTATTTATTTGTTTTGTATTTAGTACAGGGTCTACAGGGTCTCACTACACAGATTGGACTCCTAGCGATTCTCCTGTTTTCAGCCTCCCAATCACTGTGATTATAGGTGCGTACCACTATATCCAGTCTCATTCGCTGTTTTAGTGCACCCCAAGGGTGGAGCTGGCATACCCTTTGTCAAAACTTTTTTGAAAAATCCTTGGCTTACATGAATGATAAACTCCCTTTCCTCCTGTCATCTCAGGAACCATAGTTCCTCATTTGTAAGTGAGGGAGAGAAACTTTGCTGGCCTCTTAAGAAGGATTATTATCTGCTGGGGAGAAACTTCTCCCTTTAGTTTTTTTTTGAAATTGAACTCTAGTCATAGGTTCATCTGATTCTCTGAGATGTCTTAACATGTATAATCCGGTTTGTATTTACATTGTTCTTCTAGTGTTTTCTCTGAGTTTGTGCTGAGATTTGCTAGCTGATAAGGAAACCATTCTACAGTGATGTCAGCTTGGAGACTAGCTGATGGCTCTAAGCGTTGGAGTCAGGTCCAAGCTTGCCTTTTGAGTTTAGTGGGGAAAAAAAAATCATTGGGCTTGGCAGGATTCATTTGAACACTCACCATTTAGAAAAACACTTGTTTAAAAAGAAATTAAGATGATAACTAAAATTTAATGCATTTGAATATAAGAGAAAAATTACTTGATACCTACTATGGACAATATTCAACACTTGAGTAATGGTGGAGTAAAAAACAAAGACTATACTATGTTTTCTCTCAGGAGGTCTGGATTTGACCCCCTCAGAAACAAATTGATGTCTAGGAGATAGCTCAGCAGCATTAGCGCCTTCCTGGCAAGCACAAGGTTGTGAGTCTATCCTCAGTACTGAAAACACCCCCCAAAACAAATTAGCCTAAATTTTGGAGATTCATAATATTCTTCCTTTGCCCTCACTGAAATAAAAAGAAAGTTTGGGAGTCATTTTGACCGTTTTGGAGATGAGCTGAACTCAGACCTGCTCTTTGTGACCTAAATCTGAACTTTCCGTGTTTTGTACAGTAAGGGTTCAGTGGAAAGAGGCATGGTACAACTTCTGTAATAACTGTTACTTAGTGATTTGCTATTTATGTTTTAAAATGAGGCAGACTCACTAGAGAAAGCACACAGTTTGCTACCATGGTTTGCATATGCTGTTCCCTTGACCTACAACATTGTTCTCCCTGTCAGCACACTCTCTTCCTATGATAAAGGAATTTTTTTAAGTCACATTTTGTAGGGTGTAAATCTTTTTTGTATACTCCTGTAAAGCATCTCTTATTAATCCTTGCTATGGGCACTTTTATATTTTCTTGTAGTAATTATTGGTTCTGTGTTACTTAAAGTTCTCTAGAGGAACAGATTTAATGTAAATCTATAATACAATGACTATTAGATCAGAGGTGGGAGAATGCAAAATGGTTGTTTGTGCACTGGGTGGTTGGGGGATCAAATTGATGTTTGAAGGGTTGGAGCTCACTATAGAGTCTGATGGGAGTCTGGGTGAAAAATTCAAAGGGCCTGTGCTGTGAAGGTGAGGAGTCTGCGCTGGAAGCCTAAAGGAACTGGAGACAAATATCCAAAGGCAATGGTGAAAACTGGAGTTCCTCAGGAGAAAAGGGAGTGGCACATTTTCTTCTTTCCCTTTTTATCCTGTCCAGGCTACAAACCTTTTGTTTTGCAGCAGTCACGTGCAGGGAAGGTCTTCCCTCCACAATTTGTGGCCCATGTGTTGACATTCACAGATACACCTAGAGTTTTAATCTTCCAGGTCATTCTTATTCAAATCAAGTTGACATATTACAAATATGTTGGTAATATTAACTTACAGAGGCTTACTGATTGCCTACCATAGATGCTCTTTTCATGTATGAATTCATGTAATCTGCTAATCACATCAGAGATGATAATAAGATCCTTCTTATTACCATTTTATGGAGAGGAGGCTAAGATATGGAGAGCTCAAGCACCTTGCCCAGGATCACATGCCTAGCAAGTGGCAGAGCTAGGATTTTGATCTCAAGTAGTGTAGATCCAGAGTCTGTATTCTCAAAAGTGCCTTTCCCATACCAGGACAGTTTTGTTCACAGTCACAGTCTGATAGTGTGGAGGACCACCTGAGCAACTGTTCTTGAAAGAAGAGTGATCCATCCTCTCCATTTTGGCTGAGCCTGACGCTTTCCTTGTATTGATATATACAGAGCTGGGTAGGACTTCTCTTTATCCTTTCAACTGGCCTTAAGCAATGCATATTGATCTAGTTGAGGTGCTGGTGGTAGTTTTTGAAGATGGCATGCGTGTTTCCCTGATAACCCACACCTGCTGCTCTTTAAGGGATTAAGACATGACAAAGAGCCAGTGCTCCATGCCTTAAGATAGAGGCTATGATTTCCTGGAGAAGAAAGATTACACATCAGCACTGAAGCATCTGACCCAAAAACATTCGATTCTATCTCAATGGTATAATACAAATTACTTTTTTTGCAATCCTTCTTTCTGCATATGACAGAGGTAAATGAAGGCTGCCTACCTAGCTCAGCTCACAGTACTCACCTACTTCCCACAATTCTCAGTCATTCATCTCAAATAAGTCCTTCTTGACTAATTAGAACTTGGGTGCAGCCCTGGGTCAGCCCTCTTGTTCTGGAAAGCCATCTTCATGACTGGACTTAGGGCCCCATGGCTCCCCATAATTATAAATATGCTTTAGTGTCTTTGTTTTGGCTGTGGGTTGCACTAGGAGTGGTAGATTGGAATTAACTTGGTGGGATTCCAATAACATATTTTGGGGCTTACAAGTATAGACTTCCTAGACTGAGACAAAGACCAGGAGGGACTTCTTACATAGTAGTTTGCTTGACTTTCATGGCTTCTTACTAGAAGGGTAAATGAGGTACAGTCTTTATTTCAGGAACTTTCTGCAACACAGCCTGACCACAGAAAGCCGTGAGACAAGATCAGAGGCAGAGATTTAAGGAGAGATAATAGACTCAGGGCCACACACCTGAAAGGAGACTAAATGCAGGAGCTCAGGATTTCCCAACAAGAGGTGATATAACAGCTGGGCAGTGTGGTTTTGTTAGGACAACTTGGAATGTATTTCATTCTTAATCTTGAACTAGTCACCCACATGTCTTCAATTTTTATTTATTTATTTATTTATTTATTTATTTTCTTTCCTTGAATTTTTTGATTGGTACATTTTATATATACATAGTGATAGCATTCATCATAGGGGAATTGTACCTTGCTTCAAACAATAGTTTTAAGCATTTTTAAAAAAGATTTAAAATTTCTGAATTTAGTTCAACTTATAATACCACATTTCCAAGAAAAATGAACGTTTTGCAAAGACATTTAAATAAAATCATACCAAGATGCACAAAAATGAAATTGTCCAAAACTTCTTGTAAAGAAAAAAATCTTTAAAGCATATACATAAAAATATTAGCTATGGAAGAACAAAATTAAATAGCATCTTATTCCACATTATAAAGAAAAAAAAAGGACCAAGGATGTAAGAAAAAAGATTAATTAAAGGACTGAAAGAAAAGATGTTCTCTTTGAATTTTTTACTCAGCAAACATACCTTTGAAAACTAAAAGTAAGATTTTCTAGTTATACAATTGTGAAATATTTTAATACCTCCAGAAGTAGCATATAGGAAATAACAAAGAGCATAATTCAAAAGACAAGAGAAGTTGCAATATGCTCCTGGATGAACAATAAAGAGCTCTCAATATGATAGTTATGCAGGACTATATAAAAGATATATTAGATGAACCGTTATTTAAAGGTCATTGCAGATTTCTATGAAACGGTACCAATCTTATGTTGGGTTATACATGTATTTTTTTTTTCCATATATGTGTGCATATGTGTGTATAAAAGACAGGGAAGAAGTAATATAAAGTCAACAGAAAAAAGGAAATATACTTTTGAAAGTTTCTAATACTAGAAGATATCATACAATGTCTTTTAAATAAATTGTAATTCAAAGATATAGTATAAATCTTAGAACAAAAATTAAGATTAAGCAATATTTAGAAAATTAAATACTAATGAAGAATTAAATGTTTCAAAACAATTGCACTAAGAAAAAGTTTTCATGATAGCAAAGAAGTACTAAGAGTAAAACATAAGATAAATACTGGAATGGCAAATAAATGACCAGCACTTCTAACAGTTTGAGGACAGGGTATCACACAAAGTTCTAGCGTGTTGTGGTCATGCATAATGACCATGACAGTTACTGGTGGCCAGGCGTCACTTGTGGGACTGAGCTACAGCTATTTCTTTGAAATCCACCCTGTAGACGCAGGTGGAATCATGACCCATAGGATGGAAGAGAAGTCCATTTGTAGAGTGTGCTGATGGAAATATTTTGTTGCTGAACACAAAAGAGTAACTGAAAGAGTACTATTGTATACCTCTTATTCTCCTGCGTTTGTTTGCCTTATTTGGTGGGTTCTTTCCATTCTCATTCATGGGGCTGTGATCAATTTGCT
>NW_004524650.1:6610205-6623927 GCF_000260255.1 Octodon degus | reverse complement strand
GGATCTACGAAGTTCAGATTCCTCCAGGTGGGTGTTGTTTGGATCTGGTTGCTGTGCTCCACTTCTTTCTGCTGCAGCCATTAGAGTTGAACCCTTTGTGTCTCTCTGGCAAGATGTTCTGCTCCTGAATCATCTCTGGGTTTGCCTCTATCCTCTTTGCAGGGAGTTCTGCTGAAGGGTTCCTCTCTGGGCCTGCACTCTTGGTCGAATGAAGATCTGCGGGCCCTGGGTGGTCTCACTCACTTGCCGGGTCTGGGCTCTGGGTCTATTCAGGATCCCGAGGGCCCCGGGTCATCTCACTTACTCTCTGGGACTGCGCTCTAGGACTATTCAAGATCCCATGGCCCCGGCTTCTCTCGCTCTCTCACTGTGTCTGTGCTCTGGGTCTATTCAGGATCCCATGGCCCTGGTCTTCTCACTCATCTGTGCTCTGAGTCTGTTCAGGATCCAGCGGGCCCCGGTCGTCTCACTCCCATGTCTTCAATTTTAAGAAAATGTTTTGGTTTTGTTTTGTAAAAGAAGCTTATTAAAAACAAAAAAATTTTCTCAATGCCAAAGAGTGAATAAATTAAATTTATACTGCTGAATTTCCAAATTGTAAGGAACGAGTTACTTCTCTTTAAAAGGATTTTGAACCTAATGAGTGGGGACATTAGGCTGCTCCTCTCCCCCAGGTGACTGGCTGAGAACACCAGCCATATAGGAGGAGCCTTCCCGCCCTGTTCCTGAGTGCTGGGCACCAAGCTTATAAAAGCTACTCCAAGTTACAGATCCTATAGCATAGGACTCACTTATATATGCTTGATAGACTTCCATTTACAGATTACTTCACAGCAGGGATGTTAGAGAAATTTTGCTATCACAAAATCCTTGCCCTGCTTCTTAATCATACTGGACTCCTTCCCCGCCCACAAGTTCTTTGCGTCTTATTTTCCCCCAGACCTCTCCAAATCCTCCCATCTCCACTAGGCCTTCCAAACAGTGATCTCTACTGCTCACTGTCTCCCAGTGTTTGGAAATGCTATATTTGTAATATATGTGTGAGTGGTGAGGGAGGAGTTAAATGATATCTCCTGACAGCAGGTGGTGGAGTTTTTGCCATTCACTTAACCTGTCTGAGCCATTGGTTTCCCATGTGTAAAGAGGAGACAGATGATTGTTCCCATGGTGCAGGGTCATTGCGAGGGTTCACTTCAATGCATGTGCCCTCATACACCAGTGCCATACAGCACAGCCCCAGAAGCTTCCCTTTGCATCTGAGTTGAGTCTGGGTAGTATTTCCACAGTGACTCGGTCCTTCTCGTTACACCCCAAAACACAAACACAGATACAGTGATGTTGGGCAGGAACTGAAGTTAATGTTTGAATCCTTCAGTGATGGGGAGGATCCCTGCTGGGTTATAGAGGAATGTGCTGGGACAGCTTAATCACTGGCTTACTTATTAACCAAATCAGGCAAAGTTTGGCTAAGAAATCTGCCTTGCATTTGGGACATTAGTCTTTATTCACCCTTTTGCTTGTTTCCTCTTGACTTTTTAAAGTTTTTGTTTTGTTTTGTTTTAATGTAAGAAATTGAAGACAACCCAAACAGAATAATAGGTTTTATTAGCGCAAAAGTGGCAGACCCCAAACAAGGATCTATCTATGTATTCCAGGTATCATCTGAAATCATGTGTCCTGACAGTTCATCCAACTTCCCAGTATTAACTCCTTCCCCCACAGACCAGAAAACTGGTTGAATTTTTCATGAGATTAAAAGGTAACTATTCCTAAGGTTTCATTATGACTAAACAAATCTCTGTCTTAGTCACCAAGACAGAGATAATTGAAAGCTCAGAGTCAGTGACTTGCTTGATCTCCTGGATTATGTAACCAGGATGAACAGAAAGAGAAGGCCTACATCATGGTGACTCTTGGACTTCATGTTTGCCACTGTGGTCAGGAACAGGCCAGTATTTGCATGAGGATTTTTATTTTCTCAACTAAGTTCTCTATTGTTTAATCAAAAGTAGCTAGAACTATGAAGGTGGTAGATGAGGTGACATGAAAAAAATCGGAATTCTTGGGTGTTGGATCAGGATTTGGTCTTGTTATAAGCCCAAATGACAATGGTGCATGGGAACATTTTTCTAAAACCATAAACCCCATTGCTCTGGGCCAGGTGTTTACAAGCCATTGACAGTGACTAATGTTTGCTAAATGCTTACTGTGTGCCAAGTAGGCCCAGAGCTGTAGGTCTCACAGGTATTGAATCATGCATACAACAAGGTTTCAAGGTAAGCATTGCATACTTACTCATTGAAACTGAGGTGTGGAAAGGTTGGTAACTATCCCAAAATAGAATAAGAAATCAGTAGAACTTGAGCCCACAGCTGAGTGATGCCAACACCTGTACATTTAATACAGTAGAATGAGAGTATCAATATGCTTTCTCCTTTCTCCTGGGTCAGTGAAATGGGAAATAGAAACATTCCCTTTTTACCTACAACATAATCAGCAGCTTTCTAGCACCTTAGGAAGAGGGCAAGGATTTGGCTCCAGAGTAGAACTCTTAGGGAGACAAACTTGATGCTGGTGACACAGCTTAACTTCACAGAGTTAGCAGTTGCCTGATCTTGGTAGAAATAAGCTATAAACAAGACCTGTTGGTGGTCTACCCCATTTTGATCTTGTGTCTTTTGCGGCCTTCTGGCTCTGCCATGAACTATTGTCCTTCACCACACCACCCTACCCTGGAGCCAGCTGATTATGGACTGAAACCTCCACAAACTGTGAGCTAAATAAACCTTTCCTTCCTTAAAAACAAAACAAAACAAAACAAAACAAAACAAAACAAAACAAAACAAAACAAAGATGTGTATGTGGCAGGTGGGGAATGGGAAGGCATGTGTCTTTCCTGTCAAAGAAAAGCTACCTCTCACCCTAGATTTGTTTGTTTGTAAAAAACACTGATGACTGCTGTGAGGTTTTGGGCCAGGAACTCTGTGGCCTTTACAGGTGAACAGTGAGAACACAGCTTAATTCCACAAGGACACCTGAAAGTTTAGGCCAGGTCAGCAAGTTACTCATTCAGTGAATGTTTGTTGAGCCTTTTACTCAGAATTAGAGGCAACGTGGTGAATATTATGGCCCTTGCCAACAATAAGAGCCAACAGTTGTACTGGAGCCATGAATACGTAATCAAGTAACAATTTTCCAATGGTGCTTTTTAGTATAGACCTGAGGGCATTCTGGGAACAGAGCTGAAGTATCTAACACAGGAATACTCAGGGAGGACTGCAGAGGGTAGTAAGGGAACTGTAAAAAAAAAAAAAAAAAAAAAGGAAAAGAAAAGAAAGAAGTGAAGGTTTAGCATAATTCAGCTTAAGAAACTGGATCAAAGGGTATTTCCAGGCACCTGACACTGTATGCTTTTCTTCCTGCCATAGGCTTTGATGTGTACTAGATGACATCATCATGGACTTATGTCACCAGCCATGCTGCAGAGACTTCTTGCAACCTGATACCATTTCCTGTATAGTTTTCTGTTTTTCTAAATAAGACTATCTTGTTTTGTTATTATGAAAGTAGTTTATATTTTCTAATAGAAAATCATCCCAGCTATATATCCAGATATTTCTTTTGTCCTAGACTTCATCCCAATAAAAAAGGACCCTGGGCCTCTCAAAATCTTACTCAACTGTTTCTGAAAGTATCAAATGTGTCTCTATGCCTGTGTGGTTGTTGTATCTCAGAGTGGCAACCTCTCTTTCATTTCTTCTATGTCTGTTTTCACTCCAGTGTGTCTGAGGCTCACAGAAGCTTCAGTGTGTTTCCAAACAACAATCTCCACCACAAAAAAAAAAAAAAAAAAAAGAAAGAAAGAAAGACCAAAAAAAAAAAAAAAAAAATCAATGCCCTGACATTGGTGCTGTCCCCAAGTAACTTCTTGTCTGTGATCTTTGTAAAACAGAGTTCAGGAGCCAAGTTCCAAGGAGCGATGGAAGGAAGTCCACCTGCCTGCACATTGGCCAAACAATGGCTGTGACTCATCCACATGGCTGACACTGACAAAGGTTCTACAATCTGAGGTACAGGATCTCAGGAAAAATCCTGTGGGGATTTCACTGACCTTATCAGACCCAAAAGCTACAACTCTTGTTGCATAGGTCTTGCTTTATCTTGGTCTTAACCATCCAGCAGAAAAGTATAAAAACGAAATATAAGATGTAAAGCCATGCTGTTATGTTGAGCTGTAGGGGACTCAGGTCAACAATTTCTGACATTGCCAGTCAAGCGGAAGACCCAATACTATTATGGACTGCTGGACTCTTTTTAGAACATTTTGCTGAGTTAACAGACCTATAATATTCAAATAACAGAGCTAAACAAAAAAGGGGATACAGATGAAAGTCCATCTTGTATCTGTGTATTCAAAATGGTTAGGATATATAGTTACATTCTCTTAATGCATAGAGGGATTTGTTCTAATAGTGTTTGTAAATAGGATAACATGTCTGCATCTTGTACAGCAAATAACCACTAGGAAGACAGTATGCAATGTGTTAATTATTGAAACTGTCCTACCAATTTGGTTTGAAACTGTCTCATTACTATTTATTTCTCAATAAAATTATGGGGAAAACAAAAAAAGTCCAGCTGCTCATGCTGTGCCACTCTTTGTCATCCAGAGCCTCCAAGCTGCTCTGCTAAGAGTCTGAGTCTTAGGAGGTTTCTACTAAATAACCTCATCTGCTTCTGCTGTAAATGCTGTTTGTAGGTGGTCACATCCAGCCTAAGGACTGAGGAATAAGGGAAGATTTTCTTGTCCTCGTTCATTTTTCTTTTCTTTGCCACGGTGCACCCTCACAAATGCATGCTTCTCTATTTAGAGTGAAATTATGCTCTTCAAGCCCACTATTAACTGAAAATGCTGTATGTCAAGTTGAAAATACATTTAATCCTCCTAACCTGGTGAGTATCACAGCCGGGATACACAGGACACTGAGTATCAGTTGTTTTCCTTGGGGACTGTGTGGTTCACTGGGACCTGTGGCTCCCTGGTGCTGCCAAACGGAGCGAGAGGATCCTACACATGGTGCCAGTCCAGAAAAACGATTGAAATTCAGATGTGATTTGTATATAGTGTGTGTTACTTTCACATCATCACAAAGTTGAAAAACCAGAAGTTGAACCATTGCTAATTAAGGAACTTTTTATGACAGTTTTTCCTTCCTGTCCTTTGTCTTTAAATTTGTAGATATTTCCTATGAATGATGACTATTAACCTTTCATTTCTTTATATCATAAGTATTTTTATCAGTTTATTGTTAACACTGTTAGTGGTATCTTTTATTCTTAAAAAGTTTCAAAATTTGATGTAGTCAAATCTACCTAATTAAGTTCTTCTATCTCATGGTTACAATATGATTCTCTTCTAATAATGTAGGAGATTTTACTTAAGTTAATGCTTTCCTCTATCTGGAATTTATTTTTGTGGCTGTCATGTGGTAAGTAGAATTTTCAAGATGGAAAATGTTGGGTACGAAGGCTAAAAGTTAGAGGGGGCCCCCTGAGTTGTGGATGTTTAGCAGGAGGCTGAGTCAGGAAGCTCAGTTGAAATGCCATGATGGTGCTCTTTCAGTTGGAAGGCCCTCTACTCCATGCTGAGAGTGGCTTTCAAGCTTCGTGTTTTATCTAAAGGTGGATGTGCACACCGGTAGTCTCAGCACTTTGGCAGGATGAAGCTGTGCAAAACCAAGTTTGAGCCCAGTTTAGGCAATTCATCAACTTAGTGAGGTACTGTGAAAAGGACTATGAAAAATAAAGGAGAACAGAGTTAGGAAGTTAAGGTTACGGATGGGTCTGTGGGGTCAGCAATTGTGTGGCAATTTTAAATTTGTTTCAGGTGAGAACTTAGTTTTAGACAAAACCTTAAATTCTGTGTTTGTGCAGAATAAAAGCATTTTAAAAAGTACACGGATGCACACATATTGTAATCCTACACAATGTTTTAAATGTGTACCTCATGTCTTCGTGCAGTTGTATTACACGCTTTACATGAAATGCAAACAAAAATATCGTATGTGTAAATTTTCAAAAGTATTTCAGTAAGACAGACGTTGCCATCAGTACCCGTTAGAGTACTCCCCTAGGCTTTATCCAGTCATTCTTGCTACTTTCTTAAAACAATTCTGGAAGTCCTCTTTTGTGTGTTTAGTCACACTATTGTGGCTGTCTTTTGATGTTCTGAGCCATCTTAAAATATGGGCCCTTCATGGTCATTATGACTTGGGGAAAGAGCCAGAAGTTCCATAGTGCCAGGTGCTATGAACAAGGTGGATGAGGACCTGCCATACTGTGTTGATGGCCTGGGCAGCAGAGTCACCATGCTTTCACTCTGACCTCCTCAAGACATGAAAGGAGACCACCAAAACTGCTTCAGAAAGTGGCAACAACGATAAAATTAGTGTGCTCAAAGGGCCCAGGGTACTTTGGGGGAAAGTAGTGGTAATGTGTCTGCTTCTGTTAAAAAAAAAAAAAAAAAGTTTTTGTTTTTTGTCTTTTTGAGACAGGGTCTCACTATTCAGTTCAGGCTGGCCTTGAACTCATTTTGTAGCCCAAGCTGGCCTCGAACTCACAAAGATCCTGTAGCCTCAGTCTCCAAGTGCTGGGATTACAGTTGTGTGCCACCACGCCTGGCTAATTTTAAAAATTTAAACACACATCATATTTTTGATCAATGTATGTCTCTTACATGGGTATGTTAAAATCTTGTGGTTCATATTAGGACTCTCACTCCACATAATAGTTCTGTTAGGGCTCTCATTCCACAGCTGAGAATATAGATCAGTAAAGCACTTACCTAGCAGGTTGATGACTTTGGGTTTGGTCCCCAGTACTGAAAAAAAAAAAGGAAAGAAAAAAGAAAAGAAAGGAAGAAAGAGTAACATCTAGAGAGCCACGGAACTGAAATTGGCATTAGAAGGAATTAGATCATTTGCTTCATCTCCTCATATAATAGAGAATGAAACTGCTTGAAACCACTACAGAGGATGCAGGAAAGCCAGTTCTCACATATATGGTATTTTCCCCTTCATATTTTGCTGTCCGTATTACTATAGCCTTATGCTTAGAATTCAGAGTTTGCTGTGGTTTGAATATGTTTCCCAAAAGCAAATGTCAGAAATTTAATCCCTAATGCGACAGTGTTGGGAGATGCAGGCTAATGAAAACTGTTTAGGTCATGAGGGTGGAGCCCTCATAAATGCTTTAAGGCTAATTATAAAAAGGCTTGTGCCAGTGAGTTCCATATATGTTATAAGCAACCTTTTCCCTTCCACCTTTTTGCTGTGGGATGATGAGTCAGCAAGAAGGCCTCACTAGATGCTGGCACTTTAATATTGGACATCTCAATCTCCAGAAATGTGAAAACTAAACCTCTTTTCAGTATAAATTATCCAGTTGGTGATATTCTGCTATAGCAAATAAAATGGATCAAGACAGTGTTACTTTGTGTATGTGTGTTTGTTTGTGCGTATGTTCTCTGCGTGTGGATACTTAGGGGAAACTGACTCTTCTCTTTTTGTTGAGAGGTGCTGATACCCATGATCTTCAGAGGAGTGAGTCCTGGCAGTACTGCTTCTGCCAAGCAAATCCTTTTCTTACCATAAATTGACTGAATCCATTCAACCTACTATATTTTCATCCTGAAGCATTGGCTTGGGTGTAGGAGTTGGGAATTTACTCATGTAATCTCCTCAAAATTTAGAGGAAAAACCTGAAATTCCCTTACTAAGGTCCTACAGACCTTCTTGTGCTGTGTCTTGAAATTCTTTAAAATGATACCCTTATTTTTATGGATATTAACTCAGATTAGTTTGCATTCAAGAATCTTACCTGGAAATATTAGAGGCTACACAAGCACATCAGTTTCATCTAGATCTTCCTTTTTGTTTTATTTTGTAATAAAAAAATTTATTTGGGTAAAATAGGTAAAAAATTTGCTTCTAATTCATTATTTTGTATTGATACCTCTTTGCAGTATGTAATGTGTACATGTACATCTTAGGGAGTAGGTATGTGGACTGTCTTTGTTCTTTTTATTCCCTTTCTCTTCCTTTCCTTTCTCCCTACTCCCTCCCTCCATTTCTATGTCCCATTCATTCATTTTCTTTCTTCTTTTCCCTTTTTGGTTCATGTTTACAACACAAGATGATTACATTCATTACGGGTAGTTACCGTCTACTAACTCCAACTTTCATCTCTTGTCCTCTTACCATTTCCATAAGATATATCTCCCTGTTTCCTTTAATCTGTCTTTTAGTTTACTTTTTACTTTATTTGTATTTTAGATTTCTCATATGAGAGAAATCTTATGGTACTTAAGCTTACATGTCTGATTTTTTCCACTTAACTTTGTTTTCTTACAAATGACTCAAATTTATCCTTCTTTATACTCATTGCTTTTTTTGTGTGTGTGGTACCAAGGATCAAACTCAAGACCTTGCACTTGCCAGGCAGTACTTATGCCCCTGAGCTATCTCCCCAGCCCCTCATTCCTAATATAGTAAAAGTACATTGATGTTATTGTCCAGTCGTAGCCACCACCCAACTCTTTTCATCCTGCAAAACTGAAACTTGGTACTCATTGAAAGATTACTTTCGTGTGCCCATAATGGGACCCATACTATGTTTTCTGTTTCTATGAATTTAATTACTCCAGACACCTTCCACAAATGCAATGGTTAAGGTTATTTTTTTATCTTGTTTGTGCCTGGGCTATTTATAGCCACACTTGATCTCATCTAGTGACTATTTCCATGAAATACCCTTTTCCATCCTTTTACTGTAGGTAGATAAACTATTTACAAATATTACAGGCAGTTACATAGAGCTAAGCCCTTGAGAGGTCAGTGCAGAAGACAACTGTGGCTAGAGGTGCATTCATTGAAGGCCAGGCTTCAAGAAAAGGGGACTAGACTCCATGGTTACTCTAGGAATAAAGAGCAGTGATAGATATTCTAATTAGATATCAATCACCTTAGAATGAAGGACCAAACTTTCTGAACCCACCTCTTTTCAGAAAGTCTTGTCTGTTCTATGTGCATTTGCTATGGGACTTGCTTCCCAAGTTGGCCCCCATTTAATCAATAATACCCAAGCAACTATCCTTGTTTTAACCTTATTTGTTCACTAAAGTTTTGCCCTACCTCACACCCACCTTGTGACTTTCCATTAGATCAATAAAGCCTAAGTGGCTGTGCTTGTAATCTTATTAGTTGACTATAATTTTGTTCTGCGTTAACCCTGCCTCATCTTGAGGCTTTGCTCAATAAAACACCCTTGAGAAGTGGAGTCATCGGGCAACCCACTTTCCTAGGGTCTCTTTCTGTCCCCTTTCACAGGAGCTTTCTTTAAATACATTCTTTCTTTAAATACATTCTTCCTAATCTTAAGCTCTATTGCTCTGAGAATCATTTCTTGATTTGATTTGATTTGATTTGATTTGATTTGATTTGATTTGATTTGATTTGATTTGATTTGATTTGCTGTACTGGGGATCAAACTTAGGCTGCTGCACTTGCCAGACAGGTGCTTAAGCCACTGAGCTATCTCCCCAGCCCTTCCTGATGTTAGAGAATATGAAGTTAGCATTTTGGACATCTAACAGATTTGGAGTTATCATATTTCCCTTATATTATTTGGATTATTTGGAGATTGTATTTTATACACATGAAATCACTATTATTTACAATTACTTTTGCCTAAAGTGTTCTAAAGTGAATTTCTTAGAGACAGCATATTGTTGGATCCTGTTGAGTTTTTTCCTTAAATTTATTGTGCCAACCTGCCTTATGATTGGAAAATTTAATCCACTTACATTTAAAATAACTATTGATGAAGAGAAACTTACTTGTATCTTTTTTCTATTTATTTTCTATGTACCTTACTGTTTTTTTGTTCCTTATTTCTTGCTTTATTGTCTTTCCTTGTATTATATTGATTTTTCCAGTGAAATGTTTTAATTTCCTCTTATAAATTTCCTATAGTTATTTTCTTTGTAATTATGCTATCAAGAAAAACCACTTGAGTTTCACTTGTTGTTATTTGACTTAAAAATCAGCGATTTGGGGTATCACACAGCTGGGCAATGCGTTATTAGTCTCCCACTAGCTTTGCTGCAGGCAACATCTTTGCCATAGAGGTTTACAACATAAATGTTTCCTAAATTACTTTTCAGGGACCTGAAGGCTGCTTTTGCTGAAAACATTGACACTCCATCACTTGGGCTGTAAATGTTTGACAGGGTAACTGGAACAGGATCAAAAGGCTTACATCTCTGTCGTCATATTATGTGTCACCTTTGTGGCCTTAACCTTTAGGCTAAAGGTACCTACCAGCTGTCAGGACAAGAAATGGCTGACCATGAAAAGTAGTGATAAGTGGAAGCATTCTGTTTACTAGATCTCCACCCATTCCAAGAAAGACATGACCTCCACCCTGCTACTTCTCTTCCACATTATTCCTATCTTAACTCTTCATCTTCTCGGAGTTGAGAAGTGGTTTTGCTTACAAAGCTCCAGGTTCTCCATTCCTTGGTAACAGAATAAAGGTCTTTCTTCTCCTAACACTCTTCAGTCATTGTCTTTTCCAAGCTGGCAGTATCAGACCTTTTCTTGGTTACAACAAATGGAAATTATGTTGTAACTCCAATTTAATTTAACCCGTTTAAACATCAATAACGTACAGAACTCTATTCCTATATAGCAACTTCAGTTGCTATAAAGGAGAGACAATTGTACATTCATCTAATTTAAGGAAAAGTATACTAAAAGAAATAAAGTAAAATGGTGATATAGGATGTTAAACAACACAAATCCTATCTGAAGATTCACCTAGTGTATGCAAGATGCTAGTTTCCATCTGCAGAACTGGGAAAAAAAAAAAAAACCACTCTATCATTAACTGCTTATATAAGCTTTTTATTTTACTTGGCAGAAGGACTTTACCATAAGACTAAGAAATGGCCATGTCTTCAGGATAAGGCAGTAAATCCAGGTATCACAGGTATGTGATGCAAAGAAAGTGCAATGAAAAGAATGTGGAGGCTGCAGATAGACGTGGGTGGATCTTGACTATCAGTTGTATGGTTTGAATCTCTCTGAACCCCAGATTAATCCTCTTCATTAAAGTTTGGAGAATGAAATCCAGGCTTGACAGGAAGCTCATTTCACGTATGTGAACATACCCAATACATACATTGTACTTTTAACAATATAGGTATATGAGGCAAAAACATATCACCTTGAAGATTGATGGGTTATTTAATTAAAACCAATTCTTTGATCTTAAAGTTTTCTGGGGATCTCAGTTATTTTTGTCCCATCTTCTAATGGATAATGATAATATCCACAAGTTGAGCCTGTGCCATATCTCTGTCTCTAGGTGCTCAAGGTAGAAGAGAGGCAACCAACCTTGAATCACCTCAACCCATCAGCCTCTGGGCTCCATAGCAAGACCTAGTGTACTTGACTATGTAACACTGAAGCTTGATTTTTCATGTTAATGTATTATAGTTGCTTTCCTGTTTTAGTTCTTTAGAATAGTACTCTTGTCACAACAGCTGTCTGTTCAACCTTTGACCATGGCATTGAAAATTGATTCCAAACGATTAACTCTTTAAAAGCTCCTTGTTAACTAGAAATACTTAGATACATATATTGAAAATCCAGGGGTGGGTCAGATAGCTTAGCAGACTAAAACACCTACTTAAGCAGGCACAGGGACTGGGGTTCGATCCTCAGCATGCTGTGCCAGCCCCGCCTCTGAGGCATGCTGAGACACAACTGAGACTGGGCATGGTGGCATGCGCCTGTAATCCCAGTGCATAGGAGGCTAAAAACAGGAGGCTCACTACAAGTCTAATCTGTGTAGTAAGACTCGGTAAGGCCCTGTACTAAAATACATTTAAAAAATCCTTCAGTTAATGATATTAGTTGATGTTTTGTAAATATTTTAGATGTTGACTGTGGACTCATAAATGCAACTAATATCAATATGCTTAAATATTTATGGCTTACAAACTGATGGCTTGACATAGAAGAGACAAAATGTTTGTAACTGATTTAAAGTAAATCATCTCTTGGTAGCTATTTAAAGCACCTGAATATGATTAACTTTCCATTTTCTTCTCCAAATCCTTAATGGCATATCACCAGATAATCAAAGAAGCAAAATCTCAGGAAGCACTAGTTAAGGTTCACCTGGCAAAAAAGGCAATCCCCTTAAGCATTAGCCAAAACAAAACAACAAAGACAAAAACACTAAACTGAACAGAAAGTGAAACATACTCAGGAAAAAAAAATGCTCTCAGCACAGCATGTCTGGTGGGGCCGAGATGTTAGCACACTGACTGCAGGCTGAAAGTGAGTTCCAGGCCTACCTTGTGCTCATTTCAGATCTGCTCTTCTGATTGCAGGGTGCCAGCAATAAGAAATCTCACGGGTTCTTTCCCCATAAGATTGTAGAATATGGAACAAAAGCTCCTTTCTGTAGTGTTGCTCAACCTTGGAAGAGATGAAAATTTTGCTGTGGAGAAGGCCTGGAGAAATAGGGTAATTCTAAGACCTTCAGGCTTACAGAGCTAGAAACCTGGGCTGGATACAGGTAGAGAGCAACAAGTAGGATGAATATCACCTTGCCTTCTGTGCAGTCAGCCAGTGTCGTTCATCCTGGGTTTCTTACCACCTCACGATCTCCAGGGAGGCTATAAAATGAAAATCTCACAAAAATCCAGCCCAGTGGATTATGCACTTCCACAGGATGATTGGATAAGTTCTTGATTAGCATGTCATTATTGCAAACAACACAAAATATTTATAAATGTATTTATCACCACTGGCTGTATGAAGTTAAGCTACATAAAGGAGTGGGTTGAACTATCTGGGATGAGGTAATTGGCATTTTGGGACTCAGTAGCTACGTGGCAACCTTGTCCTAGGCCTCTATTGACTAAATGAATGCTGATTCTGTTCTACTGAGAGCTCTTGCCACTGTGACTAAAGTAGACAGGGATCTGTCCTGTGCTCCATGCCCCAGCACAGCCTGGGTTCTCCACAATCTGGAAGCCCATCAGTGAATCTGGGGCCCCTCAGTTTTTATATTTTCACAACTCACACTGCTCATTAACCTCTAATTTGGAGCTATAAAACATTCAAAGCAAAATCAGTCCAGGAGCATTCAGGCTTGCTCTTTCTCTAATAGTCTCTCTTATTAGCAGATTCACTTTCAGAGCCAACCTGAGTTTTGTAGCCCCTGGGAAACAGAGAGTTACAGGAGGATTATCAAAGGATTAGGGGGCTTTGCTGAGTGAGCATGTAGGGGGTAGCTTCTGCTAGAGCGATTTTTCTGAAACAAATCTGATTATGCCACCCTCAATGGCTGCTTGTCTCCTACTGTGTTTGGAAAAGTGTCACTCGACCACTTTTTTCTTCATCAGACTTACCTGAGAAGAGGCAGATTATCAAAATGTAAATGACCTGTTAGAGCTGCATTTCTGTATGTAGTATTCAGGAGCCTATAGTTAAAACAAGCTCCCTCAGTGATTCTTATGTTCATTAAAGTTTAAGAAGCAAAGCACACCACAAGAGAAAGCCTACATTCCCAAGCCTGGAGTACAAGGCCCATCAGGATATAGTCCTCTCCTCTCTTCTCCTCATCTCTCTTCTCCTCCCCTCCCCC
>NW_004524650.1:6561846-6610101 GCF_000260255.1 Octodon degus | reverse complement strand
TCTCATTATCTCCTATTCACCCTGAATCATTCATTTGTATTTGTCTTTCTCCCATTGGACTATAATGCCCAGAGAATGGGACCCTCATCTTGCACATGACTCTCGATGCAGTTTTCTTGTTGGCCTTCAGTAGGGGGTTTAGGGACAATTGAAAATGAATGAAGATCTTAAGTTAGAGACACCAGAACTTTGAGTGCAGTTGGGTTGAGTAGGTCTCCTTAACAAACCCGAAAGAGTAGTGGTTTCAAATTTTTGACTTTAAAAGATAAAGGAATAATAAAGACATAAACCCAGGCTATGAGATTGGCAATGAACGTTTTACTGGAGATTTAGTTAGATGCAACACATAGGCCCAGTCATAGACAGTTACAGTGTGATCAAAAAACACATTCAGAGCTGGGTTTGGGCTAATTTAGATGTTAAATGTGTGGGCTACAGCTGCAAGTGGAGGCTGAAACTAATAAGGCTTTCTTGCCCTAGGGCTTTGCAGGAGAGAGGAAGCAGCAATCTGAGGCGGCACTGGTAGGCACACCAAGGGTCAGTGCTCCTAAGATCAAGTACCCACAGCACACCCTAGAGGCAGCTGCTGGAGTTGCAAACACCATCACTGAGGGGCAGCAGCCAGACAAAATCAGGGCAGAGAACTGTGAGGCGTCTGGGAAGGCAGGGATGGCACTGATCTTGGACCCAGTTGGCAAGTTTTATAGTGAAAGTCTTGTTTTGGGGGACTGTTTCACACCTCTTGGGACTGTGGGCACTGAGGCATGGCGGTGAGGATCCTCTTGATAAAATTCTTCTCAGCCTCTTCTCTCTGATGCTGTTGTTGACCAAGGTCTTTTATAGTTTAAGAATGGCCACCCCCTTTTTCTACTCTTGCCAACAAGTGGCCCCTTATTTATGTTTCACTCTCTCAAAATGAAGACCATAACGTGGTGAGCCTGTTAGTTTGCATGCTTGAAACTCAATACTCATGAGGTTGTGAGTCTTTTTCCTCTTTGCAAGTGTTCTCTCAGGATGTTCCGAACATCTTTTGCTCATCATTCAACTCCACTTTCACAGGCTTTTCCGCCTTAGCTTGCAAAAAAAGCTCATGTGCAGCCTCTCTGCATCAAAACACTCTGTTCCTGAGTGTTTAGGAAAGGTTAGCACCAGAGAATTTAGTCCAAATGTCTCACTGCTCATGTTTCTTTAGCTTTCCTAAGTTCAACTGTCTTATTTTTCCAGCTTGGCCTGTATCTGCTGTTCTTTTTGCCTCACCCAAAGTTTAATCAAGATTGCAAGTTTATTTTTTATTTGTTTGTTTTCTGCGGTACCAGGGATTGAACTTTCCAGGCAAGCACTTATTCTACTGAGCTATCTCCCCACCTCAAAGGTTAATCAAAACAAAGTCTACTGGATTTCTTATAGAAGCATGCCATGGGGGAGTCTGGTGAGAGCTCACTGCCTTGTCTTCTGAAGCCTCTGTGCTGGGCCCTGGGGTTCCTGCTCTGTGTGTGTGTGTGTGTGTGTGTGTGTGTGTTTGTGTGTGTGTGTGCTTTACTCCCTTGAGATAAATGGCTTTTCCTGGACTCTGTAGGTGGCTCAGCATTGCTTCAGCCTGATTATGTATCTTACCTTGGTATTCCAATCCTAGAGTTGGTTTCTCACTAGCGTTGTAACCACTACCTGCACCCTATTCCCTCCTTCCAGTTTTTTTTGGCTGTAATGGTAGAAGCACTGTGCTTTGGAGAAGAGAGTCTGACAAGTATACACATGCATCTTTGGCCTTCATTAGATTCCCATCTAATTCTCTACTTCTCTTTTTCATTAAAAGGGAAAGAGGTATGAATGTGGGCCGAAGACAGGAGAGGGCTGTTAGGACTTGAGTCTGTTACTGGCGTTGGCATTGAGTTTCCCTCTGCTGTCAGGCTGCTTTTGAAAACATTTGCTTTTTTACTGGCTCTAATGAATAGGTCAAGCTGTTTTGTGAGAACATGTTTAATAGTGTTGAAAATGCTAAATATTGAAAATATCTTCTCAGCTGCATAGCTGTATTTTTTGGCAAATTCCAAGTTCCTTTTCCCCACCTCTGTGGTTTTGTAAGGCCTAGGATCAGAGAACGCCAGTTTCTCACTGTCTGACCTGTTTTTGAAAATGGAAAAATAAGAATATCAGGCACAGTCATCTATTAATTGTACTTATTAAAAAATTTACAAGCAAATCCAAGTAGAATGTGGTTAAGAAAGCCAAGTTCTGTTGCCAAAGGACAGTGTGTGTGTGTGTGTGTGTGTGTACCTGTGTATGCTTTTTGGTTGTGGGTCACATGCTGTGTTTAACATCTGATCCTGAATCTCAAGATGTTATCTAATAAGTGGTTGAGATTTGCCTTGGGAACTATTTGTAACCTTTGTGGGAGGTAAGTGGCTCTATGGAGTTTCAGTACTCCTCTGTAAATGGTTCTTCCCTGGGCTAGGCCATTATTCACAGCCTGGCTGGTTTTCAGGTCTTGTGATCTTGCTTTCTGTGCCTCTTAGAGAAACCTTTCTGACGGGATTAGTGAAGCACTTGTCCCTGACCTGCAGGGAGGACTCTGGGTCTTCCCAAGACAGCTGTACTGTTTTGTACTGCAAGATATTTTTACTGCAGGGGGTGCCAAGCTTGCTGTTTGATATCCCATGCAGCTTATTAAAATGACAAAAATCTTTATACAAATTAAGCTTAGCACAGTTTAGCTAAGAAAAAACATGATGAATCAGGTAGTATTCAGGACCAAAAATGGTTCAGAAAGCTTCATTCTTCACTGTAGGAAATATTTATAACTACTTCCTACATATGGGCAATATTTACAGACAAAATGAAGGTAACGTACAAAAATAGCCTGATTGGTTGTAGTTTAGTATTTATGTTATTTAGACATATTGTCACTTTGCTAACTTTGATTGGTTAAAAGATTGGGTGGTATAATTGGCTGAGCCTCAGCTACTTGTTTCAAAACTAAACTCTTGCTAGGCATGGTGGTACATACCATAATCCTAGTACTTGTAAGGTTGAGGCAGGAGGATAGCTGTCAGTTTAAGGCCAGACTAGGCTACATAGTGAGTTCAAAGCTAACCTGAGCTACAAAGAAAGACCCTGTTTCAAAAACAAACAAACAAAACAGAATATACTTTCAAATTAGGTTGTAATTTGTTTATATAGTAGGTTAGGATTTGTTATATATGAAAATGGCTATAGGACAAAATTAAATAAATTTCCCCTTTTGGTCAGCCTCTCTGTCTTGAGAGATTGATCAAAATCTTGGGGACTGATATTACTTTCAGTCATCATTATAATAGACTTATTTTATTTCAATGTGGAATACACAGTTTACAATGCCAAATTATGACAATTGGTGATTGTCTTAGTTACTTTTCTCTCATTGCTGGGACAAAATACCCAACACGCAAAATTAAGGGAGGAAAGGTTTATTTAGCTCACAGTTAGTGGAGTTTTCAGTCCATACTCAGCTGGCTCCAAGGCCACTCAGTCACGCATGAAAGAGGGCAGCAGTTCATGGCAAGGGAAAACAGCAAAGACCAAAGGGAGGAGCAGCAGCTTTAGCAGCTAGCAAGCCACTTTCCCTTCCTTATATTGTATGCAGATTACCTGCCCCAGGGCAGGTGTAGCACTCACACCCATAATCCCAGTATTGGAAAATGAATTAATGGAAAAGTCTAGAAGCATCCCAATGACTATATTGGCATGACTAGAAGCTTTGATGGAACAACTAGACACAAACCGTAACAATGATTGTGTTTTCATGTTTCTGTTGTTTTAACCATAGGGTACCATGAATCAAAAATGACTATATACAAATATACAGAGGATATTACATATCAGAGAGACCACTGTGGTTGGCTCCAGGTGGATAATGCCAAGACACTGTACAGGAATCATACCAACCAAATCAAATAACTCAAAGTTAAGGCAATAAAGATAATTCAGCAATACTTTAATCACACTGATCATAGTCTTTGTTTGAGTCATCATGTAAGTTAAAAGGCATCAGTCATTGCAAAATGGCCTGATTTAAACAGGTTTTTAGCTCTTTATTTTTTTATTATTTTTTTAATTTCATTTATTTATTTATTTATTTATTTATGTGTGTGTGTGTGTGTGTGTGTGGCCAGCTCAGCCCACCAGGGGGCGGGGCTAGCTGGCATGTGGTGCTGGGGGATTGAAACGCAGTCCCTGTGCTTTGCTAAGCTTGTTCTAAGTAGGTTCTTTAGACCACTGAGCCATCTCACTAGCCCTCTTTTATTTTTTTAAAGAATGCAAAATAGTAAAATAAAGAAGCCAAACAATACAAAATTTCACTAAACAAAGTAACAGAAATTCAATAATGTTTGCAGTATTCCATGATGTTATTTTCAAATTAGTTTAGGTTACCAGATATAAACGTGCAAAACTGCTTTAAAAAAATAAAAAACAACAATAACAACAAAGAGAGTTATGAGAAATTAGAAAAGAGTAAAAAGAAAAAAAATTAAGTATTTATTGCTCCTTTCAAAAGGACCAGCAGAGGCCGGGGAGATGGCTCAGTGGAATAAGCACTTTCCTGGCAAGCACAAGGGTCATAGTTCAATCCCCGGTTTTGCAAAAAGCCAAAAACAAAAGGACCAGCAGAAATCAGCAGTACAATGATTCAAATTACCCTGCATAAACACATAAACATATATTTTCCCTTCTTTTTTCCTTTTCCTCATCCCAGTTTTCCTTCCCACTGAACATATTCATTTTTTTGACAGTATCTATTGTACCTTTCAGATTTTATTGATTCTTTCAGGTTCTCACAGTAGCAAGACAATATGATGGTTTGCACATATGGGCCTGATTTATTTCACTTACTAATATAGTCTCTTATTTCATCCATTTATCTATAAAATCTTGTATATATCTTTTTCTGTAATTGAGTAATTACTCAATTTTGTAATTGAGTAATTGTGTAAAAATATCACATGTTTTTTATTCATTCCTCAATTGATGGGCATTTTGGCTGTTTCTAAGATTTGGCTATGACAAATCTTACTGCAGTGAACATGGGTGCACATATATCACTGTTGTATGGTAATTTTAGTTATTTTGGAAAAATACCCAGGAGGAGAATAGCTGGCTTGAATGGGACCTCAATCCTAGCTTTTTGAGGAATCTTCATACTGATTTCCATAGTGGTTGTACTATCCTGCGCTCCCACCAACAGTGGAGAATGGTTCCTTTTTCCCCACAGCCTAAAGAGGTTTTGGGGGGGCGTGATATTTGGGAACTGAATTCTGGGGCTTACCATAGAGCTATATTCCTAGCCCTTTAATTTTTAATTTTGAGACTGATTCTAAGTAGCTACATTGCCCAGGATGGGTTTCAACTTGCAATCTTTTTGTCTCAGCCTCTCAGAATTCTGGTATTGCAGGTGTGCACAACCATGCTCACCTGAAATACTCATTTTTTAAAAATTTTATTTGTGTGTGTGTGTGTGGCCAGCTCAGCCCACCAGGGGGAGGGGCTAGCTGGCATGTGGTGCTGGGGGATTGAACCACGGTCCCTGTGCTTTGCTAAGCTTGTTCTAAGTAGGTGCTTTAGACTGCTGAGCCAACCCACCCGCCCTGAAATACTCATTTTTATAATCATAGTGGAAACATAAATCACAATACTCTGGAGACCCATTAAAATAAAGACTTGGCAACTTTGGAATAGCCAGTTTTATCACCCACCATTCAACATGCCTGCAAACCAACTGTTAGCTGCTCTCATAAACACATGATGTGTTGTTCCTTTCTCCTTAGAACGCTTAATATATTTAATGTCAGTTTGTAGAGAAACACTAGTATCAGCTATCATGTAAATTAAGCTTTCTGTAATATTAAAATCAGGGGGAAAATAAACGCGTCAGTCAGTTTGGTTCTATACTATATACAAGCTCCAATATAGGCAAAGAGGAAATATAAAGTTGTATTATGTTCAATTAAGTTTTTTTGTTCAGCATCAATGTTTTCATCCACCTTTCAGAGTGGCTTCTATTTTTCTGAACCCCTGAGAAATCTGATTAGCTATAAAATCTTAGATTTTCCCCTAAAATTATATTTAATCATTATCCACTGCCACCAAATATGAGTCCCCAAGAACCTCATTAGATCTCATCCTAAGTGAGAGAAATAAACTCATCTTTATGTCTTTCAAGGTTGATAATAATTTTGGTTATTGACTGTTTTGGGTTATGATTATGGGAGATACTGTGATGCATGACATAATGACATTTCAGTCACTGACAGATCACATACACAATGGTGGTCTTATAAAATTATACTGGAGCTGAAAAATTCATATCACATCATAACATTGGCCCACAGTGTGTTACTTGTGCCTTTGTAGTGATGCTGGTAAACAACCCTACTATGCTGCCAGGCATATGAAAGTATAGCAATATAATATGTACAGCAGGTAATATTTAAAAGGATAATAAATTGCTGTTACACTTAGTAACAATAATAATACATTTTGTATACTGTACCTTTGTTAATTTAGAGTATGCTCCTACTTATAAAAATGCCTTTAATATAAAATGGTATACTGTGTTATACCAACCACAGCCTCATACATACTGTGTTTATGGAGTCTCCTGATTGCATCATTTCCTTTTGTGCTTGTCTTAATCTTATTTTATTTTGCTCCTCATGACTGTTGTGCATATGAAACCCACTGCTAATGTGATCAGTAAGAGGCCAAGTTGATTGATTGATCTAGAAACAAAATTAAACATGACTAAGGAGTATAAAGGTGGAAAATCAGTGATCGTTATCATGTATCAGTTGATCACATCCTGTTCCATAAAAGCTATCATCTTGAAGAACAAGAACAAAGTTATGGAAGCTTTTCAAGGATCTACTTCAGGGCCAGGGAGATGGCTCAGTGGAGCAAGCACTTCCCTGGCAATTGCAAGGGCCTGAGTTCAATCCCCAGTTCTGCCAAAATAAAAGAAGGATCTACTTCACTGAAGGCAGTGAAACTAACAAAAATTTGAGAAATGCCTGTATTGTTTCTGGAGAAGCAATGACTTGGACTGAAGACCAGGCACACTAAATTTTCCCCCTCATACCATGATGGTTATGCCAAAGCAAAAAGTTTGCTTGCAATATTGGAAGAAAAGGTTGGAGCCAGATACCTCTGTGATGTCACTGCTATCTTTGGGTGGTATAAATTATTTTAAAAAGTCATTGTTTCTTACAAAACATGAAAGTCAATGGTGAGTCTTTGAGTGTCGATGTAAACACAGTTAAAGAATTTTTGAAATCTTTGGATAAGTCGATTGTAGAGTAGAAGTAATTGCTGGAGTATATCTTCAATATAAATGAAAACTTACTATCCTGGAAACTGCCTAAAAGGACATTTATACATAAGAATGTCAAGTCAATTCCAAATTTCAAAGCTTTAAGGAAAGAATGAAAGTTTGGCTTGGGGATAATGTTGCAGGCTATGAATTGAAACCCTTCTTGATCTGGCCCAGAGTTCCAGGACCTTCAATCATGTCACTATAAAAAAAAAAGTTAGGGATGACCACATTCCTTTTTCAAAGATGCCCTTTTGGGGCTGGTGAGATGGCTCAGTGGTCTAAAGCACCTACTTAGAACAAGCTTGGCAAAGCACAGGGACTGCGGTTCAATCCCCCAGCACCACATGCCAGCCAGCCCCGCCCCCTGGAGGGCTGAGCTGGCCACACACACACACACACACACACACACACACACACACTAAATAAAATTAAAAAAATAAAATAAAAAAATAAACAAAGATGCCCTTTTGAATTGCTGTGTCAGCAAAATGGAGAAGTACTATTTGGAGGGGCATCTTTTGAGATTTTTCTTGTTGATAATGCTCCCATGCGTTCTCCTTTTATCAGTGATCATCTTAATACCAAAGTGGTGCTTCTTTTTCCAAGTACCACTTCTTTATTTTTCTCAGGCTATTGTTGTACCTGAGAAAGACACTGACACTATCCAGACAGTAACTACATACAGCACCTGTGACTGCATCAAAAACCTTTGTGTGATGTCATTTTGGGGTACATGAATGGCATCTGGAAGAAGCCACTAAAGGGATTTATTCATGACCTAAAAGGATTTTCCAAGGATGAGAAGGTTGTAGAAATCAACAAGAAAGACTATGGCTGAGATGGCAAACTTTAACTGGCTATGAATGAGGATGACACTGAGGAGCTCACTCTCACAGGATTTCCTGAGGAAATCCCCAGAAATTTCTCATGAAGGAAGCTTTCTGTCTTCTGATAATTTTTATGTACTATCAAAGCATCAGGTTTCCTATGCAGAAAGGTTTCTATCTAACCAGTTAACTTATATACTATTATAAGAACATACTGATACCCCCTTAATCACTTGTAAATACTCAAATGGCATATGAGGTGGAAATGCTCTGCTTGGACTTTTGCTTGTCTTTATAAGATTATGAGTTGACAAACCAAATATTAGTTATAAACCATTGCAGCCATTTCAAAACAGTCAAACACCGATACATTTTCATACTTTGGATCATTTTGCTTGTTCCATGATGCACTTTGGAATTCAGGGTTTTTAATGGACAAGAACTTCAAGAGAAAAAAGAACTAAAAGAACTTCAACAACTCAGGGAGAATGAGGCAGGGCCTCCAGTTCAGTTAACAGTAAATTTACATTCTTTAAGAAATCTATTTTCCCGAAATAAGATGCAGGTTTAAGGGCCAGCCAGATAGCTCAGCATATTAAAGTGCCTGCTTAGGCAGAGCGCAGCAGCTGGAATTCAATCCCTGGTGTGCCATGCCGGCCCCGCCCCTGGGGCACACTGAGAGGGTGATTGAGACTGGGCAAGGTGGTGCATGTCTATAATCTCAGTGCTTGGGAGGCTGAAAACAGGAGAATCACTACAGGTCCGATGTGTGTAACGAGACCCTGTTGGCCCTGTATCAAATACATAAAAAAAGATGAAGGCTTCCTAGGTTGATATATAGGTCATCATAGGGGTACT
Organism: Octodon degus; assembly: GCF_000260255.1. Classification (NCBI taxonomy): domain Eukaryota; kingdom Metazoa; phylum Chordata; class Mammalia; order Rodentia; family Octodontidae; genus Octodon; species Octodon degus. The sequence continues at coordinate 6,601,074 of NW_004524650.1, read as the reverse complement.
GACTGGCATCAGTCAATTCAGTTCAAATTGCATCTTCTAGTAGTTTTAGCAGTAGTTGATTTTGCATAAAAATCTATCATGATATTTAGTTTTACAGCTATGAACTTCAAACTTTTATTTAATTTTATTCTATTTTTTATTTTTAAAGAGAATACAAAGTGGTAAAAGAAAAAGAAAAAAATTGGAAAACATACAGAATTTCACTAAACAAAATAATAATTCAACAATGATTGATGTATTACATAATATTATCTTCAAATGAGTTGTTGAGGATTGGTTGTTAATATGCAAAATTGGGAAAAAAATGTAAACATTAATTGCTTCTTTCAATAGACAAGCAGGAGTCATCAGTACAATTATCCAAGCTATCTTACATATATACATAAATATATCTTTTTCCCTTCTTTCTTTTGTCCTTTTCCTCATTCCAGTTTTCCTTCTCACTGACCAAATTCTTTTCCTTTCACAGTATCTATTGTACCTTTCAGATTTTATTTACTCTTTCAAGTTCTTACATTAGTGAGACAATACAATGTTTGCATATGTAAGTTTGATTTGTTTCACTTACCAATATGGTCTATACTTGCACCCATTTACCTATAAAAGTCTTGAGTTTATCTTCAGTCTTAATAATGGCAATTTGAAATGGTGATAGGATAGTAAAAAAGAGTTCTTGAACTTTTTTACAGGGATCCCTTTAGAAGTGAGAAATCCACCTTATGTCTGTAACACTCCAAAATCATGGATGACTGCAGAGGCATATATGCCCTGTATATAATGTTTTACATTATATATAAATGTATAATTTATATTATACATTTAGAAATGTTTCATATTTTGTCTTAGCTATATCATAACTGCAATGAAAGCAAAAAACTCTGTAGGCTGTACTGACAAATTGGGAAAGAGTTCTCTTTTTTATTAACTCATTTCAGGTTGTAAAAATGACTTGCCTAACATTTTCTTCCTAAATTTTTGGAATAAGACCTGTCAACAAAAAATTTCAATGCAGGATTATCATTGGGGTATCTTGTAAATCAACATGATAAGTCAGATTTCTGATGCTACACTTATGTAATTATGGTCTTCACCATCATTAGGTAGAGGTAGTGTTGAGGCAGAGTTAAGATGTTCTATTTTAGATGAAGATTAGAAGGAGGTAGGAGAATTTCCTAAATTGTTGGTCTACTTGCTGAAAGACGATAAATTTGGAATTTAATAGACTTTCAGCAGCATGTGAGAACTTGCAAATAAAGCTTATTTCATTAAACTTCCTCCAGTGAAACTTGTACCAATCAGGCTGCTGCTGCTTTTAAATAATTGGGGCATGCCTTAGCTTCTAACCACAGGCTACAACATATAATAGGCCTATGCCTTCTTCCTTATTCTTAGACAAAGAATTCCTACTGCCAGTTCATTACATTCATAAACAAAGCATGGTAAAAAGTTTAGCATAATTTGGAAGTCCTGGGATTTGCAGTAGGGCCAATTTCACTTGGTTAAAAGCCTGACCATGATTATTTTCCCAAAGCAAAGGCACTGACACTGCATTTCTAGTGAGTTCCTGTAACAGTGAAGCTGTTAAAGAAAAGTCAGGACCATGGATGTGTAATATCCTGCAAGCCCAAAACAAAGCCTCCAAACTGTATTTTGGTTGAAGGCCAGAGAAAACTTTTTTTTTTTTTTTTTTTTTTTTTCAGAACCAGGGATTGAAATCAGGCCCTTGTGCTTGCCAGCCAAGCACTTATTCAACTGAGCTATCTCCCCGGCCCCACAGAGAAAACTTTTAATAGCTTTTCGTTTCTCAGATGAGAGGGAAATCTGTTCAGCAGTTAGCTCATGGCCTAAATAGTCTATCTTTTCCCTTGAAGACTGAAGCCTTCCCATGGGAACCTTGTAGCCTTTGTGAGCAAGTTGCTGTGAGGTGAAAGGAGCCGGTCTCACCGCCCTCTGCTGAGGGAGCGCATCGGCAGCCTATCTGCACCCTGGATGAGGGCAAGCTGTCCAGAGGCTGCAGCCCCCCGGTCCTGAAGCAGTGCCTTGGTGTAGCGGGAAGGGGCTTCAGTGCACCTCTGTGGCATTGCAGCCCAAAGGCACTGTTCGCTTTTTCAAGCAAGGGCACACTAATACTGCCTTAGCTTCTCAGCTGGAATACAAAAAGGCTGAGCAAAGGTCTGTTAACTGTGAGCTATTTTGAATAAGTGGAAAAAATAAAAAAATAAAAAAATCCTTTTGAATAAATGGACACATCAGATTTAGGTTTGCAACTTTTGTACTACAGTTTTATCAATTGCCTGTGAATTTGAAAAAAATAATCAATTTTATCTGTCTTTTTGTTTGTTTGGGTTTTTTTAGCTGAAAGGTTTGGAGAGTAATAAGGCCTAGGGCATGGATTTATAAGTTCTGGTTTAATTAGGTTCTTTATAATCAGCAAGAATCTTTATTTTACGCTTATTAGATCTTAGAGTCATTTAGATAAAGGTTTAGAATGATCTGCTTGGATGCTGTGTAGACGGAGGCTCTACAGTTTTAACTTTTTCTATATCGATTGAAGACGAAAGCCATAAACATTCAGGTCTTTTAGAAAGGTCAGGGATAACATGTTCTTTCTATCTTACTAATTTCTGACAGTAGAGTGCAGAACAGTTCTGTTTCATGGGAGCCAGAAAACTGGTTATTTCTCTCTGTGAAGAGAATTTTATATGTATTTTACCTTGGAAAGTCTTAACCCAACAAGCTCACTGGAGCAGCATTGCACAGCGCGAAGGTGTATTGTCCTGGAAATGATCCTCATGTAAATTGGATGAGCTCAAACTTAGGAACTTTTTGCAATTGATCAAAAACTCCCACTGTTGTGATCTCTTAACTCTGAGGGATTTTTCTTTTTCTTTCTTTCTTTCTTTTTCTTTTTTCTTTTTTTTTTTCTGCATTTTAGGGAAGGGTCTAGCGGGTGTTCAGGGTTTCACTTCTAGATCAGACTCGTAATGATTCTCCTGTTTACAGCCTCTTAAATACTAGGATTACAGGCACGTGCCAGCACACTCAGTCTCAATCGCTGTCTCAGGGAGCCCCGGGGGTGGGGCTGGCATGGCAGGCCTGGGGATTGAACCCCCAACCCCTGCACCTTCTTGCAGGTGCTTTAATCCACTGAGCTATTTGGCCAGCCCTGTGAGGGATTTGTTGACTTATTAAATTTTGCCTTATGATACATATGGTGGCTGACGTATCCACCAAAATTGTGCAGGATCCCCTATTTATTTTAATTTTTATTTCTCTGTGTTTATTTGAATGGCAAATATGTGCCTAGAGAATCCTGTGGAGCCTTGTCAATGTTAATTGTCTTATGGACTCCCTCTGGTGGGCAGCTTGGTCCAAAACCGACATCCAAGAGGATGAGCTCTTTTGTCTATTGGTCTGTTGTCTCGGTTGCTGGCAATGTAGGTGAACACTTCAAGGTACAGAAATTCTTGCTCTAGGTTGTGTTAATTGTGGATTAAGGATAAAAATTCCCATTGGTCTTGTTTTTTTTTTTTGTTTTTTTTTTTTTTTTTTTTTTTTTGATGCTCAGCCACTGTGTTTGGCTGAGATTTGTTACAAGATTATGTTCTCAAATTAGGTTGTAGTTTATTTACATATTAAATTCTTATTCTAGGTTGTGTTCATTGTGGATTAAGGACAAGAATTCCTATTGGGCTTGGTCTATGGCTTCTCTTCCTCTAGAGGATCCTAAGCAATACAAGCCTTTGCTTGATCATTTGGCACTCCTAGAAATCACTGGAGTGCTGCTTCAGATCCCACTTCTGGCAGCAATGTTTTAAAAATGAAACCTAACAATCCAGCTAAACCCCCAACTGGGAATTTTCCCAGAAGAACTGAAAACATCATATCACAGTGATATATGTGCACCCATGTTTATAGCAGCACAGTTTGTGATAGCCAAATGTTGGAAGCAACCAAAATGCCCATCACCTGAGGAATGGCTGAAAAAGATGTGGTATTTTTATACAATGAAGTATTAGCTATAAAGAATGATAAACTAGGGCTGGGGAGATGGCTCAGTGGAATAAGCGCTTCCCTGGCAAGCACAAGGGCCTGAGTTCGATCCCCAGTTCCACGAAAAAAGAAAAAAGAATGATAAACTAGAAGCCTTCATATATAAGTGGATGCCACTTGAAGATATACTCATAAGTGAAATAAACCAGACCCATGTGTAAATATTGCATAGTCTCCCTAGTGTAAGAACTGAAAAGAAATAAAATGTTATAACACAATTAAAAGGAAAGTGAGAACTTAAGGATTAAATAACAAAGAGAGGGCAAGAAGAAAAGCTAGGAAACATGACACGGGCAAAGCCATACATTTATATGCACGAGATAGGTAAGGCAATGATCTTGAGAATCTTCAGCAGGTTTTTGAAACTAGCAGTTAACTGGTAGGATTCTCACCCTGACTAACTATATATGCTGATACCTGTGAACTAAGCAACTGCACTGAAGATAGCAGTGTGTAATAATAGGGTTATGCTTGGAATGCCTGTCATGCTGGTCTTCTAAATACGTACTACTTGTCGTGTCATACCAATTACTGCTATACAGTCTCTCAAGTAAATGTTTATTTAAAAACAAGGGTAATAAATGAAAACAAGAGACAGAGAAAAAAAATGTCAGGACTGTCCTGCTACAAAGCTCTATATGGTTAGATTTTTAAATTTCTATGTAAAAATATGTAATTGTTTATTCTCAATTTTTAAAAAGTTTTTATTTTATTATTTTTATTTTCTTCACATTCTGTAGGGATTTAAAGTTTAATATACAGTACTTGATGGAAAATACCTGTTCCATGTTATGTCTAAGATGTTTGATATTCAGAAGGATAGTGAGGTTAAGCTCAACTGCCTATGTTATAGGGCAATATATCATTAAACTTCTCTTCTGGAGGGTTAACAACTTAAGTTTGCAGACCAAAAATTAGAGAAACAGAAGGGCTGCAAGGACAGCCAACCTTCTCAAGCACACACCCTTAGGGGGTTCTTTGTCCTTTAAGATGTTTTACCTTTTTTTTTTTTATCACATTAACAACAACAGGGTCACAGTGTCTCTGGGATAAAATTTTATCAATTAAATTCCAGTAGGAAAAGGCAGACAGGGCAAGGCCCTTGAAGGAGACAGCACAAAAGACAAGTTATCTTGCAACTGTGAGAGGGACAGATGCTCCTACTGTGAGCCAGACCTAAAAGACCTAAAGATAGTAGGTCTATGTGGGGTGGATAAAACTATGGTCAGCCAATGGGATTGCAAGCAGCATTGCTCAGGTAAAGTTGATTACGCCCAGGGCCAAATGGGGGCTGGGCTGATGACTCACTTAGGTCTTTGTAGGTGATGGATACGTATTTAGAATATCAATCCCAGGTGCTACTCTTTTAGCATTTGTTTGGCCTTTAGGTCCACCGAAGCAAGACCTCTTCCTCTCGCCCATCCAACGCGGCCCCTTCTCCCACCCCAAAGCAGTTGCCTTGGGCGGCCAGGGATGGCACCTCTTCCTCTCTACCTTAACCCGCATGGTTTTTGTGATGAGTCAACTCATGTTTTAGATTGTAAATGTAAATCTTGTGCTTTCTGTTGTAAATGTATACTCACCACTGTTCTAAGTTGTTTAATAACTAGTGACTGTTTCTTGCTCTTTGCTAAGATAAAATTCTGTAACCCTCACCAATTCCTGTTACCAAAGTTAGCTTACAGAGATGACTTCAAAAGGAAATTAGATGGGCTTTAACTTCTTGTAACCTCCGGGCTATGCAAGGCTGCCTGCAGGTACTCAGGTGCAAATTAACCAGAAACTGAAACAAAAGCCCCAGAAATGTAGTTTGAGTTGTGGTCCCAATCACTCTGAAAGCATTATTTTGTGTCAGACAATGAACTTGTTTACCAAACTGAATGTGGTCATTCAATGAATTTGCTTATCAAACTCAATGTGGTTCCAGGGTTTAAAACCCCTTCCTGCTTCCTGGGCTGCCGCCTTTTGGTCCTCTCCTGTGTGAGAGCAGGCTGGGGGGCCCTGAGCTCAGTAATAAACAGCTTTCCAAATTCCAACCTGGCTGATCTGGTTCCTATTCTGAGTGACCCATAACAGTTTTTCTCTATAAAAATAAACTGAAAAAGACATCTTCCTGGGCAACCCACTTGGGTCTCCCTTCTGTCCTCTCTGAGACAGAAGCCTTTTCCCAATAAAATATTCTACTCTCAACCTCCGTCTGTTCCCAAAATCCACCCCTCAGTTTTAGAGAACACGAACTCTGGAGTTTTACTTCCCTGTATCACTGGGACCTTTTTAGGTCCAAAAGTCTCATAATAATCCTTAAGGGGATCACCAACCCTTTTCTATCACCTCTGATCAATAATTACTTCAGGGGCCGGGGAGATGGCTCAGTGGAATAAGCGCTTCCCTGGCAAGTGCAAGGGCCTGAGTTCAATTCCCGGTTCCGCAAAAAAAAAAAATAATAATAATAATTCCTTCAATAAGGAACCATGGGCAAATTTGTTTAATATATTCAAAATATTGACACAAATCCTTAATTTTAACCTTTACTCCTCACGCCTTTAATGCTTTACTCAAACTTTCTATATATCTCATTCTCTTAATGCCTGTCCATTGTCAAGGGAAAGGGGAAAGGCGTGCCGTCTGCTTACCGAGGTTCAGACGTCGCAGCAGGCAACTGCGGCGCAGACCTCTTTTATTCTCTCTTTTGCCTCTTTTACTTTCTTGCCGGCTCTCTTTTACTGGCTTTCTCTTGCGCGCGCTCTCTCGGACGATTCTGTCACTGAATCCTCCGTACCAGACGCCCCACTTGCTGGGCGCCACTTGTCCTGAACCAGTGGGTCAGTCAACAAAGGTCACCTGGGGGAGGAGCGGGGAATTGAAGAGGGGACAAAGGACAGGAGACACTAGAAATAGAGGAAAGACAAAGATTCTGATCAAGCCTCGTTTATTTAGGGGAGGTTCTGGGGATATATAGGGGGGTGATGGAATGAGGAAGTCTCGGCTCTTGGGGTCAGCAGGTATGTAGGCAACGGGGAGGGTGCAACCCCTGGGGCATAGCACGTGATTCACAGGGAATGGGCAAAGTGAGAAGGGCCATAAACTTGACTCAGCAGGGGAATAGAATGGATACCGGTTAATGGCCTCCAACAGATAACAATGTGTAGATAGAGAATATAGCTAGGTAGCACAGCACCTGCCAGGCAAAGCTCAAGGTCCTAAGTTCAATTCCTGCTACCAAAAATAAAAAAAGACTATAACAATGTGCAATGCGTTAAACATTGTTAAATTCCTATTATCTCCTTTTAAAAATTTGTATAATTGTTTTTATCTTCAAAATAAAAAAAGCTTATGTTCCATAGTTCTGAGTTTTTAATAGTGGTAAATACCACTGGATTCTCCCCAAAAAGGTAAACTGTCTCCAGCATGGACACTAAAAATAAGCAGTATTTTCCTGCTTCTTCCCTGGATTTTGACCAAAAGTCTAAAATGTAAAACTAATAAAGTATTAAAAATTTCTGTAGTGCTTCTTAGCTGAGGGAGCCAGCATGGATATTCAGAGCCAAGTCCTCAGCACCTGCTTTTTAAGTTGGAAACTGTAAACCATCTTGTTGCACGAAGTGGGATGGATGGGAGAGGCAGGTGAAACCTGGGCTCAGTACACCTTGCTGTGGGCTGGCTCTAGTTAGTTGTTATTGATAGAGATGAGCTTGTATTCTGGGATCTCAGTCAAGGTAGGTGATCTAAAATTAGTTTTTGGTCTTGAAAACTCATGAAAAGACAACCCACAAATTGGGAAAAAGTTTTAGCAAACTGTACCTCAGACAAAGGACTTATATCTAGAGCATATACAGAGTTGAAAAAAATCCCCCTCAAATTCAAAGACCCAATCCAAAATGGGCATCTGAGATGAACACATCCTTCTCAGATGAACAAATACAAATGGCAATTAAATATATGAAGAAAATTCTCTGCAATTAGACTTACCTTTGAACATCTGCTGTCCCAGCCAAATGAGTTATTTGAAGGGAAAGTGAATATGTGGTATGAGGGATTTGATAAAGGTGAACAGAGCTATTTTTAATGTGCTTATCACACTTTTCTCTGTTTATTTGCCAGAATCGGTGGACACAAGATGGCTCATGGGCTGCATAAAGCCTTGCTATTCCTTTATGCACTGTCTGCAGCTGCTTCTGTGCTACAGGAACCAAGTTGAGTAGTTGTAACTAGAGACCCTAAAATCTACAAAATTGAAAATATTCATTACATAGGTCTTTCCAAATAAATCTGCCCACAGGATAGACTGGGGTCTTGTTCCCTGCTTTGTTCCCAGCACATGGAGCACTAGGTGCACTTTGACCTCTTCTGCCTTCCATTTCATTTCCCCACTCTTTCTCTTACACTTTTGCTTCTCCTTAGCTGTAAGAAGATTGACTTGGTGCTCAGTATCATTCAAAGAGACCCAGGAATAGCCCTAAAGATACTGTCTGTGGATGAAATTTGCCCTGAAATTCTTTGTGATCAACACTATGGGATTTGGCTACTCTAAATTGTGATCCTTGATGAAAGCCACAGAAGCACAAAACCACTTTTATATGGGCAAAGCTTACCTCAAGGACACAATTCCTGAACCTTGATATCTGACTCCTTATCAGGAATTTGCCTAACGAGAACACCTTCATGAGTGCTCATGTCATATGTACACAGTATTTACAGATAGAAACCAAGTGAGAAAACTGTTAAACGGCAAACTCTGTAATGACCTAGGTTCAAATTTCAACTTCTTGGTTTCCTTGGAGCTTCACACTAGATTATGGTAGTGCACAGCCAGGTGCTCCAGGATTACTCCTCTTTTCTTCCCTTCTCTGTTTTAACAAGGGACTTCATGTGCCATGTGTAGACTCTAGTCTGCATGATCTCTAAGACCACCCTTGATCCAGAAGGAAGCCATCCTTGCCCTGAAAACAGGTTTTAGAGTACTAGACAGAAAATTCCAAGGTTTTGAGTCCAGAAGTCATTCTTTAGGGACCTGTGAGCTCTTGGCCCTGTTGGAGAAACCGCTGGAGGATGGCTAGGTGGGGCATGCCTAGAAAGCTGGATGGCCAGTTAAGGAATTTTATTTCTCTGGGACTTGGTTTCCTTATGCACTAAACCAATGCATACAAGCAATTATACAGGACTTTGTCTTTGAAAGCAGGTATTTTATGAATGTGGAGCTTTCGAAGCATAGGTGTCCAAGTTTCCTAAACCTGACAGTTAAGATGTGGTCATTGGAGTCATGACCTATTAATCTCAGAAGAATTCCTAAGTATTGAGTCACCACAGAGAGGAAACCAAACTCCCAGGCTTCTGGGCTTAGGGACTTGAGTCCCTTTGGGACCTGAATCAGCTCGCCTTCGAGGTGAACATGGCCGTGTATCCAGGTGAAATGTTTCCCTTTGTTCATTATCCGTGGGCCTGCTGGGACAGCATTGCTTCCTCATGGGCTTCAGTCTAAGTCCAAAGAGCATCATAAACACCTTTTCCTCCAAGCCCAGAGCTTTCTACCTACCTTTCTTTCCTTTCTCTTTAGATGAGCCATAGTGGCAGGTACAAACCAGGCTTTCTGTTTTTATTCACAATAAAAGAATTCTGTTTGTGAAACCAAGAAAAGGTCTAGAAATCTACTTTCATGGGAAAAAGCTAATGACTTAAGGGATTGATGGTAGAAGAAAGAGCTTTACTAAGTGGCAGAAGAATGGAGAAGTGAGAGCTGTGCTTGAATTCAGCTTCTCATTCCCAAGGTGTTAAGGTGTTACAGATACAGGGCTGGAATTATGAGGGAGAAAGACAAGCGGATAAAGAGAGGTGTATTTGTGAAGTTTTGGGGAATAGATGAAAATCTTCCAAGAACTATGGTGCCCCTTTTGGTTCCAGTTATTTTCTGGTGTTTCCCATCATGGAGGCCAGGAGGTGTCTTTAGCCTTGATATGGAGGAGAGAGATGAGGCAAACCAAGGCCCAGTTAGCCCTCTATTATAGTTCTGGACAAAACATTTCTGGAAATGATTAACACATCTGCAGACAATATTGAGTAGAGTTTGCCCTGAAAATTAAGGACACAAGTGAGACAGATGCAATATAAAGACAGAGATGCAAAGCTTTTTTACCTTTTTTGTGTTGCCTACTGGACATCTTTCAGAAAAAGTGGCCTTCAAACATCTGAAAAGTAACCCAGGCAACTGCTGTTGCCCTAACTCACATGGTAGAGGCGTTATCTACAGCAAAGCTAGTGGGAGACTAATAATGTGTTGCTTAGCTATGTGACCTCCAAAATTAGTATTTTTAAGTCAACTAAAAGCAAGTGAAACTAGAGGGTTTATATAGGTTTCTCCTTCGTAACATCTTTGATTCAAACTATTCCAAAATTTTGAGCTCCCCAAAGAATCAAATACTTTGAAACTCTGACAGCAACTCATAACTGGAACATCTTCATGGTCTTGCTGTCTGAATTTACTTTATTTTCTCTTCTTCTTCTTTTATTAATCTCCTTTACTAACCCAGACTAGGGGACTTTTTTACCACATTAACACATCTACCAGATTTCTGGGCTAAACTTCTAATAGGACTACTTCCCCAACCCAAGCACTGCGAATTTTTGTCATCTCCTCCTTGGTTTTTACTGCTTACTTTGAGGGTGGGTACCAGGAATTGAACTCAGGACCTCATGCTTAACAAGCAGGTGCTATACCACTGAGCTAAATCCCTGACCCCTTTACAGCTTACATTTTGTAACTAGTGTTTTAAAAAAGCACAGCTTCCCTGTTGTTCAAACTTTGGTGTTTTTGTTCTTTTTTGTTTGTAGGGAGGTGATTCTGACTTTCTTAGCCTTACTTTTTTTACTGTTTGTAACTAAACGTTTATAATTTGAGGTTTCCCAGATTGGCAAGTGTTTTCTGTGTTCCAGGAGCTGAAGAAAACAAAAACCCTTGCCCTGGAGACATCAGGTAGAGTGGAGATACACAGTAAAGTAAGATTTACTCTCAAGATAGTGGATGGATTTCACCTGTAATCAACTTTTCTTAGTACACAATGCCTTTCTGAAACCCTCACATTGTGAATGGATATTCAACCTCTCTCCTTGCTTAGTCTGTCCTGAGACATTTCAGTCACTAATTTAAATGATATAGCTAGCCCAGTATAACAGCAAGTTTCAACAACACCCTCCTGGGCTTTCCCAAGTCTCTATTCTGACTTTGGTTAAAATGAATTTTTGGGAATCGTCCAGATAGCTCAGTGGATTAAAGCTCCTGTACAGGATCTCAGGATAAATCCTGAGGGGATTTCACTGACCTTATCAGACCCAAAAGCTACAACTCTTGTTGCATAGGTCCTGCTTTACCTTGGTCTTGGCCATCCAGCAGAAAAGTATAAAAATGAAATATAAGAAGTAAAGCCATGCTGTTATGTTGAGCTGTGGGGGTACTCAGGTCAACAATTTCTGACATTGCCAGTCAAGTGGAAGACCCAATACTATTATGGACTACTGGACTCTTTTAGAATATTATGCTGAGTTAACACACCTACAATATTCAAATAACGGAACTTAACAAAAAAAGGGGATACAGATGAATGTCCATTTTGTATCTGTGTATTCAAAGTGGTTAGGATAGATATATAGTTACATTCTCTTAATGAATAGAGGGATTTGTTCTAATGGTGTTTGTAAATAGGATATCATGTCTGCATCTTGTACAGCAACTAACCACTAGGAAGAATGTATGCAATGTGTTAATTATTGAAACTGTCCTACCAATTTGGTTTGAAACTGTCTCATTGCTGTTTGTTTCTCAATAAAATTATGGAAGGAAAAAAAAAAAAAGCTCCTGCTTAGGAAGATGAAGGGTCTGGGCGTTCCATCCCCAGCCTGCCATGCTAGCCCCACCCCCAGGGGTGTGCTGAGACAGCAAATGAGACTGGGCATGGTGGTGCACACCTGTAATCCCAGCACTTGCAAGGCTAAAAAACAAGAAGGATCACTACGAGTCTGATCTGTGTAGTGAGACCCTGTTGACCCTGTACTAAACACATTTAAAATAAAAATGAGGTTTTGGTTTGTGCCATTAACAGAGTTCATAAAATGTTATAACAAGATTAAGATATGGGTCTACCAAGTACATTTATAATCCTTTTGGCAATTATTATCTTAGCATCTACTAGAAGCAAACTAGAGAGGCAGGAGCTCTGTAAGATTTACTTAAGCAGCCCTCTGTCCTCTATCTTCTCCTCTACTGGGGCAGCCCAGCTATAGACTTGACCAACTCCTGCTCACTTTGCTCTGCCTCTCTAGGTAGCAGTCCCTGGGCCTCAGCATCTCTCTCTTCCCTTTTTTCCTCTCTCCCTCTGGGGCTCTGGGAAGTAATCACAGATTTGCTGTGCAGCTAGCAGCTCTGCTTTAGAAGGGGTTTTCTCATAAAGCCTATCTGTAAGTAGTGGAGGAGAGATGCCTTGGTAAGGAACTCCATTTGCTTTCCTCATTCTCAACACTCTTGAAGCAGCTTAAGAGTATTATTGTATGATTTTTGATGCGCTCTCATGTGGCCTGCTAGATAGGTAGTGAGTCATTTCCTTCACACACTGCTGCAGAAGGTGCGCTCAGCACTGTATGAACGAGGCTTTGTCTTACTTATACATTTACAAAGACATATCTGTGCTCATATGCAGTCAACAATCCACCTCTACCTGTCTATCCCTCTTTGGCTCTTGATCTAATTATACCTGTGAGGTACACATTCAAATAATCTGGGCAAACAGGAGTGGAAAAGAGATTCAGCTAATACCCACTGATATTAGATATTGTTCACATGCATCATCTATTTCAAGTATTCGTTATGCCGTATAAAGACTCAATATGCAACTGTAAGACCATTTACTTCTGTGTGACTGGTGCAGAATCTTTTCATCACCACCATTTCTGTGGCAATGACTCTCAGGGAGGCCTATGGCTATGACAGGGGATAGCACAAACCTGCAGAGAGTGTCTGAAACTATACCAGGGAGATCAGTTAATAGGATAGATTGTGATGAGTGGTTTGCATTTTATTTCTTGAAAGTAACCAACAGCTCCTATCCTCAACACAAGCCTTTTGAAATGACAGCAATATTGAGGTCAAATTGACGAGTGGGCTGGACTTGGAGTTCTTCTCTGGAGTAGATGCAAAGTTGTATTTGTTTGTCGGGGTCAATGTCACCACCAGGTTGTCCAGGTGAGTCAGTCAGCTTGGGTTTCCTTCTAAGGGAGCCTCCCTGTGATCTCACCATATAACTTCATGTGTCTGTTTCCTGCTGCAGCAGGATCACTTGTGCTGGCCAGTGGTTCCAATGACCCTATGGACAGAAGCTCCTGTACTCCGGCTGCCACAGTTTCTTTCCAGATGTAGGGAATGAGTAGTATGGATGGAGGTCAGACCTGCAGAAGGAGAACAAATGGACTTTCACTGTCTTGGTTTTCTCCTAAGATAGATGTGACTGCTTTTAGATTTTAACAGTTAAACATCTAAACAGGTATCTCTGGAGGAAGCTCTGCTGAGGATATTGTCAGACCACAAAGTTCCAGGCTAGGTTTATTTCCTTATCTGTGAAATGGCCAAACCATGATCTGTCAGGACCCTGATGTTCACTATGGAGACTCACATACCCATGTGCATGTATGCTTACATCTTAGAGAGACTATATCCTCAGCGTTGTCTCCAAAGGCTATTCTGGAATTGTTTGGTTAGTGTTTCTGCACCTTACCCTAAAAGTTACAATGCCCTTATTATCTTAAAAGCTGAGAAGGGCTGGCAAGATGGCTCGGTGGTCTAAAGCACCTACTTGGAACAAGCTTAGCAAACCACAGGGACCACGGTTCAATCCCCCAGCACCACATGCCAGCCAGCCTCGCCCCCTGGTGGGCTGAGCTGGCCACACACACACACACACACACACACACACACACACACAAAATAAATAAATAAATTTTTAAAAAAATAAAAAAAAAAAAAAGCTGAGAAGTCAGGCCCGTGAGATAGCTCAACAGATGAAGTGCCTACTTAGGCAAGCTCAGGGATGGGGGTTTAACCCCCTGCACCACTGCTGTGCTGGCCCTGCCCCTGAGATCAGGCATGGTGGTGCACACTTGTAATGCCAGGGCTGGGGAGGCTGAAAAATAGGAGGATCACTACGAGTCTGAGCTGCATAGTGATACCCTATACCAAATACATTTTTTTTAAAAAAGACCAGGAAGTCATAAATTAGGTCAGCCTTGAATTCTAAATCATCTTAGTCCACTTCCTACAGAGGTGGTTCCTAGGAACCATGAACATTTGACTGAGGGCTAGAAGATGAGAAGAAATTTGAGCTGAAATTCAGTAAAGTAGGCTCCAGACCAACCATAGGCACTAAATCCATGTTCCTTGAGCAGCAGACACCCCAGTAACCCTTCTAATTGGAAAGATGCTGTCTCTAGTTATAAAGTTCATGTGAATTCTTGGACCAAGTGAAGGTATTGAAGGGGAAGCGAGGACTCAGAGGGAGGCTTTCTCAGTCTGATAAAATGCTGTTTTCCCAGGTAACTGGTTTAAAAATCATTTTCTAAAGAAGAATTTAGGGGTTAAATGTATGTTGAAGTGGGGCAAGGATCCTACGCAGATCTCTAGATGATGACATGTTTGTGTAGTTGTGTATTCTTTGCTCAGATCCTGGATCTGTGAGGCCATTATCGTGTTGAACTTCTGAAGCAGCTCTCATGATTTTTTTAAAAAATGTATTTAGTACAGGGTCTACAGAGTCTCATTACACATATTGAACTCATAGTGATTCTCCTGTTTTTCAGCCTCCCAAGCACTGGGATTACAGTTGTGTGCCACCAAGCCCAGTCTCAACTGCTGTCTCAGCATGCCCAGGGGGCAGGGCCGGCCACAGAATTGAACCTAAGCTTTAATCCACTGAGCTATCTGGCCAACTCATCTCCTGTTTACTCAGAAGCAAGTTGTTCATCTTCTCTAGAATTCCTTGAGACAATTTACTCTTTTCATACGGTATGTTAAGGAAAATTATTTCAATGTGCTATAATGTAAAAAATGAATGTAGTTACTGTTTCATGACAGACTTCACTGCACAACAGATGCCTACCAACCTCTGTAAAGGATAGTATGTCATAAAGTTGGGCTTTGAACTTTTGAAATTTAGTATAAATATATACCAATTTAACAAATGCATTCTGATGGGTTTCTTAACATTTGTAACCATTAAAATAATACAAATGTAGTAGAAAAAAATTCAGCTAGGGGCTGGGGAGATGGCTCAGTAGAATAAGTGCTTCCCTGGCAAGCGTAAGGGCCTGAGTTCAATCCCCGGATCCGCAAAATAAATAAATAAATAAATAAATAAATAAATAAATAAATAAATAAATTCAGCTAATAAAAGGAAAAGTCATAGCATTTAATTGCTATAGATCAAGACCTTCAATACCCTGACTTGATCCAGGGTTAACCTGGTGTTATCTCTGTAAGTAGAAATATGCCGGGTAGAGGGGCAGAGGGAGGGCAAGTAGTTCTGGGAAATAATTTCAATACCTAACTGTGTTCTGTGTTATAAAAAAGATTCAGAACTGTAAGAGGCTCTCCAGGAATAATATTTGGCTGGAATTAACAGTAACTACAAGATGAGAAACTGGCTGGCAAATCAGCAAAACTAACTTTCCTTAGATAGATTTCTTTACTTGGTATTCCTGGGCCCTCTGAGCATAGAGACAAAGACAGCACTGCCATAGGGCCACAAGGCTTGTGTTGGCCAGGAAGCGATGGGAACATTCACCACAAATACTGCCCTGAGAAGACTGTTTCAGTCATCCAATGCATTTGACTTTTTCTTGCAATCAAAAAGTTGGTTGGGAAGAATGACAACCCTAAGAAAATTAGGGGCTTGCCTACCTTTGCTATTTGGGGAAAGCTTTGATTTACTCTCTGAAAGGGCAGGAGAGAACCCAGAGCTACCGCTCCTTCCTCCATCATCTTGATGCTTTCATAGACAACAAAGAGCTCTTGCTCTAAGCAAATGTGTACCCCTTGTGGCAAGTAATTTCTTTCCTTTGAAATATAAAATTATGACCACAGGTGTGAAGTATTCCAGTATCTCTCCTATCTTCTCTTCTTCTTATTTCTAAATTATCAGGTTTTTAAATAAGCAAAATATGTGGGAATGTTTCTTTCAAAAATGCCCTCCCATACTGTCTGAATGGTTTCCAGGTTACTTCAGGACCTCTACAATCACTGGTGCATAAATCCTAGAGCACAGAAGGGGCAGTGAGTGGTGAGGATGTGTTGGGGATGTGGTGGGGGTCTGAGCATTGGGGCACCAGAGATGCATAGGGCCAGCTGGGCAAGCATCTGCCTACACCAGTGCTGTGAAAGGGCAGTGGCTACCTTGCCTTGTTGTCTGGCTCCAGCAGCCCGAGGGTGCAAAGGGAGGTCATGAGTTTCAGTCTGCTGTTTAGCAAAGTTCACAAATACCTGGAAGCAAAAGAACAAGAGTAAGTCAACAACCCCCCCCCCAAAAAAAACAGCACCCCACACTCACCTACCCACTGCTCTATTTTTTCCAGTTAATGTACAGTCCTGTTGGGGTTGTCCTACCTAGGTGAGAAAGCCCACGCACAGAAACCTAAACCCAAGTGCCTGGACAGGGATTGCTTTTTAGACCTTCCAGCTAAGCCAAAGGAGCTCCTGCTGGCGGACTCACAGGGCTTTGGGCACAAGATCTTGGGGTGAACATGGCAAGGGGGATTCAGCCAGCACAATCTCAAAAACTGGGAGCAAAATAGGTATTTGATCTATCTTCTGTTCATTCATGTGCACTGTGGCCACAAGTCCTGCCTAAGGAGTCCAGTGTGTCCTCCACCTGCTTCAGGCTGGCAGGAAATGGCAGGGGGATAATGTTGAGTGAAATAAGCCAGACACAGAAATTTAACTATCGTATGTTTCTCTTACATGAGAAACCAAAAATATAAATTAATTAAAGAGTAAAATAAAAGAGAGATTGTAAGAAACGGAGAAGCAGACTATTTGGAAAAGGAAAGGAGGCCAGGGAAAAGCAGGAGTAAAGGGATTGAATATGATCAAGAGAAATATATAGTTCCCCAAAAAGAATTTAAGTATTTGTATTGCAAACACACATTAATGAAAATAAAGAAGGTACAGGTAGGTCAGTTCCTCAAGGAATATAGGGAGACCTGCCTGTTTCCACTGCTTTACTGAACTGTCTTTAAAGATGTTTATGAAAAAAAAAAATACATTTGCTATGGTTTGTGTACAGGTGCCTCATGCAGTCATGGGGTGGCTTCTAGAGTTTATGACTGATTATTGTGCATACCGATGCTGCACATTACCCAGGGCAGGTAATTTTCATTGCAATGTAAGGAGGGGAGTGAGAATAGCTGACTGCCTGAGCTGCTGCCTCTTCGTTTTGCTCTTTCTGCTTTTTGCCACTTCCATGAAAGGTTGCTCTCTGCCATGTGCCACACTGCCTTGGAGTCAGCTGAGTATGGACTGAAACCTCTGGTAACTGTGAACTAAATAAACATTCCCTTCCTTCATTTTGAGTGTCATTTATTTGTCCCAGCAATAAGAGAAGAGTAACTGAGACATTAAAAATAAATCTTTCTCAGAAACAACCCAAATGTTCATTGATGAGTGAATGGATAAGCAAAGTATAACATACACATACAGTGGAATATTATTTAGCCTCATAAAGTAAGAAAATCTTAACACATATAGAGACCGGAGGACAGTAGGCTAAGTGAAATATGCCAGTCACAAAACATCCAATATATGATTCCACTTCTGGGAAGCACCCTGAATAGTTAGTTCTATAGAGATAGAGAATATAATGGTGGCTGCCAGAGGCCAAGATGGGTGAGGAAAATAAAACTGAAAATGACTGTCTAATAAACACAGTTTCATTTTTTTTTAATATTTATTTATTTATTGTCTGTGTGTGGCCAGCTCAGCCCACCAGGGGGCGGGGCTGGCTGGCATGTGGTGCTGGGGGATTGAACCGCAGTCCTTGTGCTTTGCTTAGCTTAGCTTATTCTAAGTAGGTGCTTTAGACCACTGAGCCATCTCACCAGCCCCCCACAGTTTCATTTTTGTAAAATGAAAAGTTTTAGAGACAGATGGTGACAACAATGGGAATGCAATGAACACCCCTGAACTAGTATACTTAAAAGTGGTTAGGATAGTAATTTTTATGTATTTGCATTAAAAATACACAGTTTACCAAAATTCATCAAACTGAAGAGTTAAAATAGGTATGACTACTATATAAAAATGCTGCATTAATAGTTGACTTGAAAAGAAAAAAAGGCACCACCACAAATCAACAAGAATAAAATAATATGTAAGTTGGAAATGATATAAATAATGAAGTTTGCCGATTACTAAAATATCATTAAAGTACAATTCCTGACATGCCATGTTGCACCCTAATAGACAGTGGGACAAGACTGAAGGCTGTTCAAAATCAAGAATGTCACTCCTGTTTCTGCTGTCAGTTGCACCTCATGGGGCACCCGTGCATCTGCGGTGCCTCCTGTTCTGCACTGGGGCATGGAATGGACTTGCCTGGTCCAGTGTGGTCTGCGTGACCGAGTACTCCTCGATGAGCAGGCTGTCCTTGTGGGAGATGAGCAGCTGGAAGATCCTGGCCAGGGAAGAGGAGGAGACCTGGAACTGGAGCATGTTGTAGTGTCTCTCCCGCTGCACACTGCCTGGAAAGTTCCCTTGGAAGAACTGCTCCACTAGGTTCAGGTCAGGGAGGAGGTCATCCTTTGGAGACTTGATTTTCATTGTGACAATGTAGCCATCTCCAAACCTAGGGGCACATAGTGTGACACAGGTCGGCTTTGCCTGAGCTCCCAGGCAATTCCAGGTAAAGACTAGAATCATCAGACATACTGGGGATTAAAGGTCCATCCCACTGACCATGTGTACATGCTGAGGACCTGGAGAAAAAAATGTGACAGCCTTGCCTATAATCCCCACACTCAAGAGACTGAGCCAGCAGAATTGTTGCAAGACCAAGACCAGCCTGGGCTACAAAGTGAGCTCCAGGCCAGCCTGAACTGCATAGCAAGACCCTGTTGCAGAAAGACAAAAAAGGATTGTTAGTTTTTGGAGAAAATAGTTGGTACTAGTGCTTAGAGGTCTAAATATCTGCATGGCAAAGTGGGGCAGATGGATTTGCTGAAGGTCGGTGTGGTCGTAGCCCCTTGTGGAGCTCCCAGCCCCACCCATGAAGAAGTATGACCAGTGCAGACTGTGCCAAGAGCTGACTGGCCTTCATGTGACTGGCCAGGGCACAGCAGAAGCTTGGGGAAATAGTACTTCACTGTGGAAGCTTCCAGAAGCAAATGGAGCTATCAGGGCCAGGCCATTAGTGCTTCCCTCCTCCGGTCACCTGATCTTATCATGTGGATGATGGGTGGTCCATCAGAGGCTGTGTATGGCCAGGTGGGGACCACACATAGCTGTGTCAGAATGTACTGTGTCACTTATAACCTACTGCAATGCTCCCTCCATGGGGCTGGACTTAGTTTGTGCATAGAGCTCTTGCCTAGCATGGACATGAACATGGGCTCCAAAAAGTTTCCTTCAGAATCTAGAGCTCTTCTCTGTAATAAGACTCCTTTCACTTTCAGCTCCAGGAAATTGATCGTCCTTCTATGCAGGGACATACTTCCCCGCCTTCTCTATCATAGAGGTAATTGAGGAATGTGAGGAAAGGAGTAGGGAAACGTCCTCTTGTGGCTGGGCACAGGGAGTTGTTAACACAAGTCTGGTGATATTACATGCTGATGCTCCCATAGACTTAATCTCCAGGCTGTAGGTACTCAAAAAATCAGGGTCAAATGTCCAACTTCCAAATACCACTAGTCTATCAGACCTTTACCCTCAATCGTTTCTCTTGCCTGGTGCAAATAAAAAATGATGCTTTCTGTGCAACATATTGCTATGATGGGCCATCAAAACTGAACATCTCAGCATCGATAAGGTGGATTCTGTGGTATCCCTTCCACCAAATAGCCTAATTTGTATTTTGGGCTTTTGATACACATATTAAATAAGTTAATGAAAACCATAAATTTACATTTTCTCAGGTTATTAGGCACATCCAAATGCAAGGAAGAACGCACATGGCCAATTGACATACTCAAAAACATACAATAATCTAGGAAAGAAAACTAATCCTCAAGTTGTTTGGTCTCTTAGTCATTCCTGTAGTTGTTACAGACTCTGGTGAGAAAGGCCAGGAGCTCTGAGTCTGTCAGGATAAATGAATCAGTACTAAGTAGATAGTGGTGCCCCTCTAATCCCCATGCTGGAATGGAAATGTTCCCCATCCAGAGACTACCGCCAGCTTTCAACCGTGAGCTGTTCGCTCAATACAAAGGAGTTCGTACTAGCACAACAATTTTATCTGCCTGCATCTGGCGAACGGGCCCAGTTACCACTAGCCTCCACCTGCAGGAAGAGAAGGCAGCAGGACCTCCCAGGTATCTATAGAACGCACAGGGCCTGGCTGTGCCCCACAGGAGGCAGTGAAGGGTGTGCCCCCTCCTTCTGCTTACTTGTACTTGAGGTGCTGAATGGTGCCCAGGCACTGAAAGGTGCCCTTCACCATGATGGCCAGCCGGGTGCACAGTGCCTCGCATTCTTCCATGCTATGGGGCAGGAGAGCAGAGGTGAGGCAGTGGAGAGGACCGCCCATCCACTGGCCCCGCCCTGGGAATCTCTTGCCTGTGGGAAGTGAGGACCACGGCTCTTCCTTCTCTGATGAGGCTCACAATGGTGTTCCACAGCATGCGGCGTGCCTGGGGGTCCATCCCTGTGGTGGGCTCATCCTGTGGGGTGGGAAAGAGTGTGGGGGGTGGGCTTGGAGGCGGCCATGTTTAGTCAGTGCATCCTCCCTGGGCTGACCACCTCTGAGCAGCTCTGGTCTCTAAGAAGAATAATCTGACAAGTAAGTACAGAACATAGCTGCTCCCCAGCTGGACAAGATAGGGGTACACAAATGGAAGAGGTGAATCAGTAGAGAAACTGCACTTCCAGAAGCCTATGAGTGGATTAAGGATGATGAAGGCAGTGGCTTTCTTTAAAAAGGAAGCAAACAAAAAATCCTCAAGTACATATTGGTTAGGAGGCAGGGAGAAAACCAAGGTAGCTTTGTGTGACACTTGCTTACATAGGTCTCTAACTTCGTGGGAAAGAAGGGGCCTGGTCACCCTGGGGAAGAGGCCTGGTCCAGCTTAGGTCACAGAAGCCTAAGATCCAGGCCAAAGTTTCTATCCACTTTGGACCCCGACACAGTCTTCCTCAGGAGGTGGTACTGTTGGTGTTCTCCAAAGTAGGGTGAACATCCCCTTGGTGAGCTCGTGAAGCCCCAAGAGACTTTCCAGGGACTCACAGACCTTGCTAGGATTTGTTTCCCTCAAGAATGCACTATGCTGATTTGCTCAAAAGGAGTCATACAGGGAGCAATCTAGACTAAAGCAAACTGCTGCGTGTTCTAAAACTGCTGACCCAAAACGTATTTCCCTGAACCCAGAGAGGCAGAGGTCAGCCCAAGGCTGGTTGTCTCTGCTGGTTGCAGTGTCCTCACCAGCAGCACCAGTGGTGGGCAGCCAATTAGTGCTATGGCTGTGGAGAGTTTCCGCTTATTGCCACCACTATAGGTGCCAACCAGGCGATCGGCGTAGAAAGATAGTCCCAGGCTCTGAATACCCCAGTTTGCAACCTAAGGAAGAGAGAGAAATCCCATTTAGCAAGGAGGAAGAAGTCAACACCACAGATCTCCATTATTCAAAGTTGTGGATTCCCAGCTCTCACCCTTCAGGATGACAGGTCCAGTAGGCTAACGCAGAGCCACCCACTGGCTCGGGTTTTCTGGCACACATTTTAGGGCTTCAGGACCAGTCTCCTCTCTACTCTACTTTTGGCTACAGTGTGGCCTAGTCAGCTAAGCAGCCATTAAGCACAGCCCCCTGGGAAATGGCCTTCAGCCTTGCAGACAGTGAGTCAGCATTTCTCTTCTAGTTCCCAGGACTGTGGCTAAGAGTGCAAGAGGGAGAGTTTGAGGGTCTCTTTGGAAAGTTCAAGGACACAAAGCCTAGCTAGGGACACATGTAAAGCCTTGGGCACTCCATGGACCTACTCTGAGCCCAAGCACTATATAAGGCCATTGCCTCTGATTACACCAGTGGGAGACAGACAATAGAAATAAGAAAATGGTAGCTAGTAACCGTGCTTTGAGGGAACTTGACAGGGAACTGTGATAGAGAATAACAGGTGGGGTGAGGGTGTATGTCACACACACACACACACACACACACACACACACACACACGAAGAAACCAGCAAGTCGCTAGAGATGGTTCACTGAGCTTTTGCCTTCTGCATTTGTTCAACTGTGCCTGGAACGTTCTTCCCCTAAATATCTACCTGGCTTAATTGCCCCATTTAGGTTTTCATTCACAAGTCTCCTTCTCTTTGAGCTTTCCTTGAGCCTTGCTAACCAAAAAGTGCAAACCCCAGCTCAACAATTCTCCTCTGTTGTTCTTCCTCTCAGGACTTCACACACTCTAACATGGGATATTTTTCTTGTATATCTATTGTTTGTCACTTCCACTAGAATGTAAACTGCATTTTAAACTTTTTGTTAGGACTCAGTTTCCCATTCTTCTTGCAAGAATGTGTAAGAACAAAAATAATGTAAAGAATAAAAAAAGAAAAGAACGTGCCTTCCCTCCGTTTATTTCTGACCCTGCTGAGAGAAAGTCAGAGCTTCCACCTTTCAAATACTTCAGTGAATATTTCCCAAAACAGTAATTCTGTACACAGCCCCACTTCAGTTATGAGAGTAAATTTACTGACATAAATTTAACATGATTATGCTTTACCATTCAGAGTTCAGTTTTGTGAACTGGTCCAGTAATGTCTCTCATATCATTTTTTCCCTTCAGCCCAAGAGGCAGACTAGTGTCTGTTATTCAGTCATTATGTTTGAATTCATGATAATATATCCAATTCTAATCCTTCACCCCTCTGTATCATTATGATAATTATCTGAAGCAAAACAGAGCTTATTTCAGCTCATACTCACCATTAGGTTTTCCCTTTTACCCCATTTCCATTCTTATTGATGTTTTATTTTTGACTATGTAGAGCATTAACATGTTTCCAAAAGTAATACTATATCAAAAGATACCCTCAGAGAAATGTTATTACTCTATTCTTCCTTTTACTCCAATTCTCTCTCATTTGTCACTAAATTCACCATTTTCTGCTTTATCCTTCTTATGTACTATTCATAAAAGTAAGCAGATATATGCACGATTTCCTCCTTATCCACTTAAAATGTGGAAAAGTAGGGCTGGTGAGATGGCTCAGTGGTCTAAAGCACCTACTTAGAACAAACTTAGCAAGGCCCAGGGACTGCAGTTCAATCCCCCAGCACCACACGCCAGCCAGCCCTGCCCCCTGGTGGGCTGAGCTGGCCACACACACACACACACACACACACACACACAAATAAATTTTAAAAAATAAAAGAATTAAAATGTAGTATTCTACATGGTCTCTTTTGTAATTTTTAAAACATTTTAATAATTTTGGATTATAATAAATGTCTTCACTAGCAATGAAAAACAAAATTTTGAAAATAACTCCATATCAGTTCACAGAGGTATTTCTTGTACTTATGGCTGCATAAAATTTTATTGCATATACATACCATAAACTACTCAACCAATTTACTATCCAGGAGAGTATCTAGGATTTTGCAGTTAGAACACAATGAATAACTTTATGTATATCAAATTTTTTTAACTTGGAATGAGTATTTTTAGGTCAAATTCCCCAAAATGTAATTACCTTGTTAAAAGGTAATGCTATACATCATCTTTTTAGATATGAAGGCAGGGATTTACTTTTTGCCTGGTTTATTCATTGCTGTATCCCTGGCTTCTAGAACAGTACTTGGAAGAAGACGCTACTGAGCATTTGTCAGAAAATGAGCAGATGGTGCACTATTAGAGTTTCCCACACTTAAACCAACATATTCCACAAAGCAGGCTTATGATTTATCAAGCTCTCAAGCAACCACAACAAATCATTGTTTTACCCTCTCAATTTCTTCTGCTGGAACACCCCGAAGCCGAGCATAAAGGTAAAGATGTTCTCGGCCTGTGAGCAAGTCATCAACTGCATCAAACTGAGGACAGTAGCCCATTCTTTGATGAACATCGGAAATATTAGTTAAAATACTGCAAGGGGGAAAAAAAAAGAAATTGGTGACGAGAGAGCTGGGACTGAGAGATCTCTCTAAGGAAGCTGCCTCCTCTTTTCCACTTTGCTTTAGATAGACACACCACTTTTGAAAAGTGAAGCAGAGAATTCTTGGCTAGAGAAATGAACATCAGGATTCTAGCTTTGAATTCAGTCAGAGCCTTTAAATTTTCAGTGTCTAAGGTTAACTGAATGCCTCTTTCCTCACAAGCCAACTTTGGTTTGGATTGGGTCTCTTCCCTTGTGAGTTTGAAAACAAAGGGAACATCAGGTTTAAAAAACTGATTGATAGTTTTAAATCTCTTTCAGACATTTGGGTAGAAGCTAGAAAATATAGATCCCGTCCAGTGAAAATACGCATTTCCATCTGTGTTTATTGACAGAGATTCTGTCAATGAAAGAGGAGCCATAAGAGCTACCAAGAAGAGCCCAGTAGGGAGCAGAGCTAGAGTGAATGAGGTTCTATCAACTCCTTTTGGCTAATGTCCCCCCACCAGAGAGAGATACACTGACTTGATGGAAAATAAACTGCACATAGATTGTTTGGTCTAATATTATCCCTTTCTTCTTATAGATGAATTGGTTTACAAATAAAAGATGGATAAACAAGGATAAGATAGAGAGAAACCATTGCAGTTCCTCTCTGTGAAAAAAGCCATAAAAAATCTGGCTAGTGTAATTAAAACCACCAGGGAAAGTTAGCCCTTCGATAAATATGAACAACCAGGCCATCTGAGAATTTCAGTCTTTAACCTGTGGTTTCTTCCTAGCTTTCAGCTCAGTTTTATCTGCTGGTCACTGGACTGTGTCTCACTTCCATCAAAACTTGTTGTCACCTGGTAAGATCTTATTCTATACCTTCAGTGACCCTCTCTTTCCATAATTCTTTTGCTTACCTACTTAGCTGTTGGCTAAGCTAGTTCAGTAGATGAGACAGACCCCGCACGACTTGGCTCCACCCCACCAGTTCCTCTGCTACAGACTCAACAGGGATGATCTTGAACAGCTGGAAAGTTAAATCCACCTGAGCCACTGAGGTGCGCTCAGGATTCTCCCTCCCTGCTGAGCACCAAGATATGTCAAAGATGGTTTTCTGGTGCGGCAAAGAGGCATTCATCAAGTACGTGCAAGCAGTGCTTGTCGCCACTTACAAATCTCTGGGCAGACTTACTGTGAGTAAACTTTGCAGTTGAAGGAGCATGCAGCAAAGAGGAGAACAAATGAGGGCTCACCCTCTCTGTTCTGTCCCACAGAAGACCAGTCTATATAAACTTTATTGTAGGCAACAGCAGTCACCCTGCAGAAGCCAAGGGCACTGGCTAGTTTGCCCTTCATGCTCCCTGATCTGAAAAAGCCAAGTGTCGGCACATAAAAACCCAATGCATAAAGTTGGGTTTAACAGCCCTTACATAATCCCCCATCTAGAAACTCAACTTGGAGAAAGTTTTTTAGCTGGCACTCAGGAACTCCAGCATAAGCACAAGTGTGTTCCAAGGCTTAGTAAATTCCCTGCGATTTTTTTTGCAGAACTGTATGTAGGGAGATAATGGAATGTTCCTATACAGGAAGAGTGCACAAGGGTTCATCAGATGCTCAAAGGAGCTTGTGACCCCAAAGAGATGAGGAACCAGTGACTTGGAGCTTCCAAGATCTCACTTTAACAGAGCGCTCCTATGACAATCATAGCTAAATTCATTTTTCTAGTGAGTCTACGTCCTGTACTTTTTGGACCATGCTATCTGGGAAGCTCCCTCTTCTATATAGTTCATTTTAGTCTGTGACTCACTTTTACATAGGGTCTAAAGATAACTCACCCTATGCTGGAAGAAGACAAGGACCAGGACCTGTGAGAGATACCCTAAGGCGGGAAGGGCAGGGCACTCACCTCTTGCCTGCAACAGTGGCATCACCTGAAGTCACTGTGGTGTCACCAGTGAGCATCTTGAATGTGGTTGTTTTGCCAGCTCCATTGACTCCTAGTAGACCAAAGCACTAGAAGAAAACACAGAGCTAGTCTTTCTCTAGAGACCAACACGATATGGAATATCAGGCCCCAGGTTTGAGGAAGGCATTTCAGACCTGGGCTGCCATTACAGAGGCTACTAGTTATGTGTGGCTACTGACAAAACCTATCTAGTCCCAATCAATATGGGCATGAGGTGAATACTTCATTAATAAGGTGTTATAGGCATTACAAAATGAAATTATATTATTATATTATATTTGAGCTATATTGGTTAAACTATAGATTTCTCTATGTGACTAGCACTAGATTCTGGTTGGACAGTCTTGCTTTATAAGAGAGAAGAGTTATGCACCAAAGCTGATTTTCTGAAACCCTTTCACACCAGTCTACAGGGTTGCTACCTCTCCAGGGCGGATCCCGACACACAGCCTGTCCACTGCTGGGCTGGAGGAGCCTGAATAGACCTGAAAGATCCAGATAAGTGGGGTGAGGACTCAGGCAGGGTTAGAGCAGGGAGAGAAAAAGGAAGAAGATACAGAGGGTGGTTTGGGAGAACCACCAGGGCTAGGAGGTTACACAGTGTACGGTATTAAGACAGCAGCTATGAGCCCTGAAAAGTCTGTGGACCCAGGCAGTGTAGAAATTGAATGGAGAAAGTTTGTCAACATTCAAGATAAACAGATGCCCTTGGAAAACAAGTCACAACATAGAGATGATGAGTCCACACAGTGACATTAGGAAGACACAGTCCTGGCATAAGGGAACCACTCATTTTACAAAAGGCATAAGACAATTTGGTGCCATGTGGGTCCAAACAGCACTTCCAAACCTGCACACCTACACCGATCCCTCACCTTGGTTAGTTCATTTAGCTTTAGGATATCGGTTTTACTTCCCCCACCAGTAATTCTTTTTCTTTCTTCAGCCACATCATCATCTTCATCGACAATGGGTTCCCTGGCTGGCTCAGCAACCCTAGAGGAAGGAAAAGGGACAGAAGTGAGCTGGGAGCACACATTCCTGACAAGATTTTTCATCTGACTTTTCTTCACATTCCTTTCTTTCTGCTCCCCTGGGATTCCATCTTCTGGGCTTACTTCCTAAAGAAACCCTGAGAGGAGGGGCTCAGACAAAGGGCTGAGGGCTCATGTCTGCCTGGGTGCCAGCCTCATCTCCCCGTGCCTACCACTGGGCATGTCACTGGACTTTTGGAGCCTTGCCTCCATCAAGCACATGATGAGGCAGAGAGGATAGCTATTCCATAGGGTCATGTGAAAATGAGCTCAGCACAGTGTCTGGAAAGAGTAAAGATGCAGCACCCCAGAACTGTTGAGATTTAAAACCTTGCCTTCTGGCAAGTATTCAGCAAGGACTAATTACCACCTGCCAAGCTTCCTAATTCTTCCAGTGCACTCTGTCTGCCCAACCTTTTCAAAATGGTGCTATCAGTTGGTCACCTCATGGCCCTACATTTTTCATAGTTCTCCATTTGCTGTAGACTAAAACCTTAACTCCTTAAGGAGCTGGAATCTCAGAGTCCTGCAACCAGGTGCCACCTACTTTTTCTAACTGCTCATCTCTTGCACTTATTGTTCTACAAACCATAGCATCTGCCCCTGGTCCTCAGCCCATGCTGGTCGTTCCCACCTCCCAGCTCCAACACCCCTGCTACCCAAGCCAAGGGAATCCTTTCTATCCCTAAAGACATAGCTTCCTCTCTGAAACCCTCCGCAGCCACCCAAGACTCCAGTCTTTCCTTCTCTCACTGGTTGCATTCAGTCCATTGCCAAATCTTGTTTGGCAGATCTACTCTTTCTCTAATCAATCCATCTGCTGAGGCTGCCATCCCTATCCAACCCTCTTTGTCTCTTGCCTGGGTACCAAGATGGCCTCTGTCTTTTATCTTGCTCCCACGTAACTCCCTTCATAAACCATCCCAGGGATTCTGTGCTGCCCTCAAGTTTGAGTCCCAAATCATTAGCATGATGCCATCTCATGACCTGGCTCTGCCTATGCTTCCAGACTTGTTTCCTGCTCCCCACCTCATCTTTTCCTTCATGGTTATTCTGAACTCCCTCCATTCATGCACAAGTCTTTCTCTCTGGGGTGGTTGCACCTTCAAGCAGGGCTTCCCTCCACCAAAAGCCACCGCCTTTGGCTGGTTACCTCTCAGTCTGAGAATGGCTATAAGCTGGAATCCAGAGACCATGATCACTTTTTTGGTACTCTCTACAGCATAAGGCAGGCAGGCACCACTCAGTTGTGCTGGCATGAGTTTGCAGCTATTAAGCTGGGTTTGGTAATTAACTCTCTTCTTTTTTCCTCTCCTATACACAAAGACCTCTAAAGGATGTGGCCAGAGGCCAACAAGGCCTGCATGGCCAGGCTCTCAAGGACAATGGTGGCTATAATGTTTCCCACAACTAAAACCACTTCCTGATCACATTTTATTCAAACTGTGTTGAGCTCACTCAATCCCTACAACCCTGTAAGTAGGACAGTAGATTCATTTCTACCAGGTCCCTATGGATCAAAATGTAAAAAAAAAAAAAAAAAAAAGACTTCTCAGAATCTTTATTTACATGTGATCAGACAAGTTGGCCCCAGAAGAAAGGTTAAGAAAATTTGTTAGGGAGGACTTAGTGATTCTACTCCAGGGCCCTGCTCCTGGTCAGTAAAGATCTGGCCGACAGAGGGGCTGCCCCCTGGAGTCTGAGAGCAGAATGGGGGAAGGAGAATCTTGGGAGAGAGTGGCTGGGCTGGGGCTGTGGTCAGCTGGCCTGGCTGTTGAGAAGTCCTGGTGAAGTTAATGTTGACAGCTATCTACCCATGTACATCTCTAATTAACAAAGGGACCTGTTTTGTTGCTTTTCTCATGAATACATAAACCTATTTCCTAGTACTTTGGATATTCCTTAGCCATTGTTATTTGTAATCTTATCATCTAATTCAATTTAAAATGAAGTATGCAGGAATTAAATGAGAAGATTAAATATTAGCAATTTGCATTTTAAGTATTTTAAAGTTGAGTGATGGCCCAAATTCTAGCATGCCTATTTTAACCCATCTCTCCTCTACGTTATTCAAAGCAAGCTGGCCTTGAGAATGTAAATAACCATCATACAGGTTCTGAGGAAAGAGGTGACCATGTCATGTAAACTCTGGTTTTGGACACACCATGATGCCCATTGGTTTCCTAAGGATGTGACAAGCATGTACCATCGGGTAAGGAAGAAGTGGTGCTGGATGAGGAGGGTCAGAAGGAAGTACGCCACCCCTTCAGTTGCCATGGCAACCAGGTTCTTCCCAATCATGTTCCACCGGAATGGATTTGAAGAGTGTTCTTCACCTGGGGAGAGAAGCCACTGACATCAACAGGAATTGAGTCTGCACCAGGTGTCCTAACTCACTCCTAAGGATCAGAGTAAAATGACACCTGGGCCAACTGGACTGGGCCTTGTGGAAAGAATAGATTAAAAGACAAATATGGTTGGCATCTTAGCTTTCCTAGTCAGAGTGGGAAGAGTAAAAATCAACTCTTGACTCCTTCTGTGTTTCCACAGCCTGCAAACAGAGGCACCCTAGTCCCTTCTAGGTGGCAGAGCAATGCCAGTCCAGAGAAGCAGCATCTAGATACCCTCCCAGCCCCAGCCCAGGATGCAGAGCTGATAGAGGAACTTCTACAGCAAGCCTCCCAGTCTCCATGCATGCAGGGTCCACTACTATTGGCCTTGACCGCCACCTACCAAACCGGGCATAGACGTCTGTCACAGCCTGACTCAGTGCCAGGTCAATGAGGCCCCGACCCAGGCAGAAGTGAGGGAAGATAATGAGTAGCTTCCTCAGCAGGGCGTTGATCCTGAGCAGCGTCTGAAACAGAGACATATGACTGTTGGAAGTGCTAGCTGAGGCTGCGGGCTCTGTCCTGAGCAGGTGAGTCCAGATGTCCCCACAAGGAAGGAGTAGGGGAAGTGGTCAGATGAACACATCTTTGATGTCCCTTGAGGAGGGATTTGTCAAGCAGAACACAGGTGGTTTGACAGGACAGTCCTTAAGTGCTTGCAGGTGGTGCCTCAGGACAGGGCCAAGGAGGCAGTCAATTTATGACCAATCAGTGCTGAGGCTCCCTGGATGTTTCTGGTGGGCAGGAGGTGACATCTTCCTAGATCAAGGCAGCATTTTCTTTTTCTTTTCTTTTCTTTTCTTTCTTTCTTTCTTTCTTTCTTTCTTTCTTTCTTTCTTTCTTTTTCTTTTTTGAGTGGAATTACTTGATTTTATTTTACACTAGGTGGTGGGCACAAAGCAATCCTCCTTAATAAGGTTGACAATTAGCTTCACTCAGAACATTTTTAATGATGCACATTAAAAAAGTATTCATCTTACAAATTGTTCTGCAATCCAAATATACAACAGCTTGGAAAACAACATTTAGAAAACAAAAGCCAATGTAAAAAGACAGAGTAAAACAACTACAACAGTACAGATTGTTATGGCTCAGATTCTACAGTTTTCTTACTGCATCATCAGTGTCAGAAATCTGCTCCTCCAGCTGGCTCCACTGCTCTGGGTTTAAAGAAATACCTTTTCTTCCTGGTTTCATTTTCACCTTCCTGGTTTCATCCACCCAATATCCTCTAACATCAATTAGAACTTTCACTTTAAAGTCCGAACCCTGACCTATCTCATTTTCCCAATCTGAAACATGTTATCATCTCTGCTGCTGCTGCTGCTCTGTTCGGAAGATGACAGAGCTCTTGAAGTTTTACCAGTCTTCTGCTTCTTTACAAGCTTTTCTGGAGCAGCTTGCTTTTTCCTCTGTGACTTTTTGTCAACTCATTGTCAGAATTGCTGCCTGAAGAGCTTGAAGAAACAAGCTCCTTTAATTTAGGCATTGCTCTGCTGCTGCAGTCGACAGCCTCCTGCTCACTCAAGACTAAGGCAGCATTTTTCAACATAGTTACAGCATTCGGTGCTATAGGCCAGAGCTAACTCCAGGACTGGTGCGTTGCTTTCCCTAACCCTGGGTAGCTGTGCAGATAAGGGCTATCTGGGGAGGTGCAGCCGCTCCTGCGGGCTGCATGGCAGCTCTCCTGCGGATGCACTTGTGATCACCTGGAGCCCTTCCAGGCAGCTGTTTGCAGGACCTCAGGCAGCTCCTGGGAGTGTGGTCCAGGTATCTCAATTGGTACAGCTGTGAGTTGTCCCTGGATGGAGGCTTTTTATCATCTGTATCTTAGTCTTGCATGAACCACCCAAAAGTAGGCCCTGAGCCAACACCTGGGTCTGCCTCTCAGCTCTGAACAGGGCAGCTGCCATTGCCTAGGGAGTGTTGGGCACAGTTTCCCACTAAAAGGTAGATGTTACTCCAAGAGGGAGAAGCTGGTGATGCTTAGGTAAGCCCAGGTGTCCACTCTGTCTGGCCCAGCTATCCCCACAGTCTGCTTCCTCTCCAGCATGAGCATCTCTTCTCAGGTTCCCTCCTTCTCCTCTACTTATTCCCTCTTTTTTTCAGAATGCACCAGGTCTTTGCCTCTAGGCCTTTGCATTTTCACTTTCTAGTACCCATTGCTCTCAGCAGCAAAGGATGCTTTCTTCCTTTCGGGTCTCTGACAGATTCCTGCCCTTCTTTAGAGAGCTTGCTCAAATAGCCCCTTTGCTCTTAAATTTCACAGAGTCCCATGGTAAAACATCCATTTCCAGTAGTACTTACCATGCTCTCATTATTACTATTCA
The DNA here is from genome assembly GCF_000260255.1 of Octodon degus. Classification (NCBI taxonomy): domain Eukaryota; kingdom Metazoa; phylum Chordata; class Mammalia; order Rodentia; family Octodontidae; genus Octodon; species Octodon degus. The sequence goes on along the minus strand of NW_004524650.1, from coordinate 6,568,981 downwards.
TTGTTTTAACCTGCCTACTTTCTCCACTAGTCCTTAGCACCCTGGAGAGCAGGGGCTGGCTCCTAATTATTTTCCTAAAATAAAGCATTTGCACAGTGGGTATAGTGGATGGTCCCTTATTTATAGATGGGCTGATACAATTTTATTTATTCCAGGACAGACCAAGTTAAATGTCCTGCCCTAAGACTGTCCTCAGTCTTGTAGGCCAGCTTTCTGGCCCACTCTGATCTGTAGCTTTGTACCAGCCTTGTTCCTTAGATGGCATATAGCGCACTATCTTATGCAATGTCATATAGTGCAGCTTATGTCCATTGCTAACTTGGTGTCCCGGTCATTTTTTTTCTAGAACAAGAGTCCCTGGGGGCATGACCAGTGGGTCACGCTTATTCACTCTGGTGTACCCAACACATGATATTCATCTAGTAAATTCCTCCTGGCCACAGGGGCAGCAACTACTGAAACCCAGGACACTGGCAGGGGGATGTTGGCACATCTGATAATGTACTCAAGTAACCAGTCTTTGTAGGAGAAGGGTGCTTGGTAAATGGCTGTTCAGTATGTGGCTCAGTGATGCCATAGAAGGGAGACTGTTCTGAGTTGCTTTACATTTGCTACTTATTTATTCTAATACACTCTTGAGAATGAGTGCACTGTGAGCCTATGATGGAAATAGCTCCGATCCATAAAATTTCCATCCACTAGGATGTTCTGTCCATCTGTTGGATCTGCGTCTTGTCTATCCCCTCTCCCTTCTGGGGTCTGAGTCTGACTGTGACTCAGTGAGTGTGTGTGTGTTCCTGGGCAATGAACCCAGGGCCTTTGCAAAAAGCTATACCCCCTTTTTTTAAATTTTGAGGTAGGGTCAGACTGGTTTTCAACCTGCAATCCTCCTGCCTCAGGCTTCCACAGTGTAGGAATTGCAGGCCTGCACTACCATGCCTGACCTGTCACATTTCTATAATTCATTTCTTACTTAGCAGCCGCAGAAAACGTGACTAGGTCTGGGGATGAATGACTCTCGCGTCAGGGGATTAGGTGGTTGTCTGGGGGCTTTTGCATAGGTTTTTCCCTGCCCTGAACTTCAAAGAATTAATGATGAAAGGAAAGGCCAGTGAGATGTTTGGGGACACAGGCACCGGAGTGGGCCCAAACGTCCTGGGGAGAGGCATGGCAGGACTCAGGCACAGCTTCTGGGAGTGGGGTATGGAGTAAAGGTAGCTCCACAGCCACTGCCCTTTTTGTCTTTTTAAGGATTCAGTACGACATCTCTAGATGGTGTCAGAAAGTGTGCACAAAAGACAATTGGACCTTATAGCTTTTAAAATTGAATCATTCAGCACCAGGACTTCCCAAGCCTGTTCTCAGAATTAACTTGGGTACAGGACAGTATATCAGTATGCTAGTATGTGTGAATTTGTCTAAGAATATAGGAGAAAGAATATTTATGTATTTGGTTATATGTTCAAGAAAACACTAGAAATTCTTAAGGCTGTGTCTGGAGAAGGAAACTAAGTGACTCAGAAATAGGGGTAGGAGGCTGGGGATATATCTTAGTAATATTTAAGGGCCTGCCTGGTAAGGGCAAGATGTTGAGTTCGATCCCTAGTACCACTAAATAAATAAATAAATAAGAAAGAAAGAAAGAAAGAAAGAAAGAAAGAAAGAAAGAAAGAAATGGGGGTTGGGGTCTGGTGAGATAGCTCAGCAGACTAAGTGCCTGTTTAGACAAGCACAGGGACCAGGATTCAATCCCCAGCACCACATGCTGAGGCAGCCACCAGTACTAGGCGTGGTGGCACATGCCTGTAATCCCAGTGCTAGGGAAGCTGAAAACAGGAGGATCACTACGAGTCTGAACTGTGCAATGAGACCCTGTAACAACCAAATACATTAAAAACCGAAAAACAAATAGAAGTAGGAAGGAGGTTTTTCATTGTGCATCTTTTGTTCTTTTTCCACTTTGAAAACATTTAAATGTGCTATGGAAGAGAGAGAGAGAGAGAGAGAGAGAGAGAGAGAGAGAGAGAGAGAGAGAAGTTATAGCTTGAGATTAAGTTTAGAAAAGCATTGTACTGAGGGCACATAGATCAGCAAGAAAGAAAAAAGGGAGAGAGGGAGGGAAGGTGGAAAAGAGAGAGGGAGAGAGGAAGTGGCTGAGGGAAGTGGTGCTACTCATCCCTGTGCTAAGTATATAGTACAAATGGCTCTGCTTGTGTACGTCCTGCCAGTGTCCTACTAACGAAGCATGAAACCAAGAGAGAAGAAAGCCATGCTTACCTGGTTATTCTCAAATAATTCCAAGATGAAGGTGATGGCGCTGCTGTTGATGCCAATGAACAGATTAGCACAAGACAAAGCCACATAAGCTGTGCTGGGGACATCAAACAGGAAGGATGCTGGGTACATCATAGGAGTGACTGCCCACCTGTGTGAGATGATACAACTCTGTGGGACAGAGTTCCAGTTTCTATTCCATCAGTCTGACCTCAAGATGCAATACATTTTCCTCACGTATGATATGACATGTTTCAACTGGTCAGAGTCCAGGGTGGGAAAGAGACACTCCATCCCCTGGTTTCTGTTTGTCATCTTTAACCAGAAAATGATGCCTATCCTGACTACCTCCCAGATTTTGTAAGGAGCCAATGAGACAGTGGCTGTGTGTGTGCTCTGTGATTATAAAGCTTCACACAATGCACAGGGCTTTCTCTACCTGCAGTGCTTTCCACACTAGGCTGGATTAGCGAAACAGAGTTACAAATCCCAGGAAGCTCATTTTTACACTTCACTGAATAGTTTGTGTTGCTTCCAAAGTCTCCATTTTCCAGAAAGATGATTGGAAACACTTCTTCCCTTGGTTTCCCCTCAGTGGCCTCAACTAGTGGCCCAAACAACTCACCCATAAAGCATGAGCAACGCGATGAGGGCAGGAAGATTCTGTGCAGAAGTGTAAGCTTTCTTCTGAAACCCAATGAAAATGCCAACCACCAGTCCTGCACTGACAGCATAGTTCATCTCCGAGAGAAAATAGGGCAGTAAGTCACTGAGTCTCTAAGATCTATGCTTCTCATTCTGTGAAATGCAGGGTGAAACCAGGCTCCTCTAGCTCTTGGAGTATGGGTTGATCCCACTTGTCTAAATAGCTCTTCACTAGAAAATATATGTTAAGCTGTTCCTAGTCTCCCAAGATATGACAGGGGTCTTGGGAAGTGATGCAAACATGAAGTAGGCCTTGGTGGAGAAATTAGGCCACCGGGACCTTTAGGATTATATCCTGTCCATGGTGCCTCCTTCTGTTTAACCCTCCACTTCTGCTTTCAGCTAGTGTAAGAGGAGCAGCTTTGCTGCCCTGTGACATGACATCCTGCTTCACCACATGCCCAGAAAGCATGGACTGAAACCTACCATGAACCCAAGTAAATCAGTATGTCTTTCCTCCTTTAAGTTGATTTTTCTCAAGTATTTTGTCACTGCAGTGAAAAGCTGACTGACACACCCTACTCCCTTACTAGAAAACTCATGATCTTCTCACTTCCAGCAGTCCCAGAAGCACAAGCCCCCTCCCTGCTGTGTCTGCCCCACCAGAGCACACATGAGCATCACCTTGGGCCCTGGAGGTGAGGGGAAGCCCAACACTCACAATGTCCCAGAAGAAGTTGGTCAGCCAGTAAGTGGTGGGGCTCACTCCACTGATAAACTGGAGGTGCTTGGCTTTAGTCACCCTCTCTTGGATCAAGTAAAGAACAAAGCTGGCTGGGACGAAGGACATGGCGAAAATCACACAGATGGCAACCACAGCATCCACTGAAGTGGTCAGCCTGCAGCAGGACCAGAGTTTGGGAGAGAGGGAGGTGTAGAAGGAGAAACAGAAACAGGAGAAGGCCCAGGGCAGGCTCTAGCTATTGTTACCCAACTCCAGGACTCCAGACTCCCTGTCCCTAGCCTAAAGCCCATTGTCCTTCCTAATCAACTTAATCAATCTGGGTCAAGATCAAGTGGACATTTATGAATTACCTGTTTATTTTGTGTGAATATTTCTAGACAAGTTTTTATTTTATTAGGTGTTCTAATTATTTATTACAGTCGTTATGGTTTGTGTCTAGGTGTCCCCCCCCCCAAAGCCTTAAGCAGTCTTGGGGTGGCTTCTGGGAGTTTGTGATTGATTACTGTGGGTGTGCCTGCTGCACCTGCCCTGGGGCAGGTAATTTGCATTACAATGTAAGGTGGGAAGAGAAGCTAGCTGCTTGAGCTGCTGCTACCCCTCCCTTGAGCTCTTGCTCTTTGCCACCACCAGGAAAGGTTGCTTTCTGCTCTGTGCTGCTCTGCATTGGACCCAGATGCGTATGGACTGAAACCTCCAGTAACTGTGAGCTAAACAAACCTTTCCTTCCTTCATTTTGAGTGTCGGGTATTAGTCCCAGCAATGAGAGAAGAGTAACTAAGACAACAGTATAGTGAAGTGGTTGTTCATATTTATCTCATATACTACAATGTTTTTCTCAACCTAATTTATATAGATTCCCTTGGGTTTTCTATGTAGATATCATATATCTTTGGAATTTATACATTTTGTTGAAAGAAATAAATTATATTATTTAAGCACATCTTGGAAAATGTTTATAACATAAACCAAATTGAAAGGAGAACGATGTCGCCACAGTAGTTGGTCAGCCAGTAGGTGATGTTACTCACTCCACTGATAAGCTGGGTGCCTAGCACTGGGCTCTGTTTACCCTGGCTGAGGGCATAGATGAGGGCTGAACTGCAGCCTGAACTTTAAGCACAAGTGGAGTCCTATGTACAGATTGCCCTGACAAAACTCCAAATGGTGCCGTCTACACGCACACAGTGAGTATACGACTTTCATGGAAAGGAAACACACAAACTTCTTGCAGGAAATACTTTACGTAAAGTTAGAGATAATAAATTCTCAAAACTCTGCTATATAAATTTCAGTTTAATGAACATATGCTATTTTATAGTTACAGAGGACTGCTCTTTCAAAGTTCCTATTCAAAAGGGTTTGCGTGAGGTACAGAAACCTGAAGGCTCTAGAAGGGGTCCAGAGGCAGCACCGAGGGGCGGAGGCCCAGACAGGACTGGGCATGTTTAGCAGCACTCACAGTATTTGGGATCGTAAACCAAGGACCACTTTCCAGAAGCTTGCACTAACAAAGACACTCCTACAACCCCTTCTTCACATGGGCCTGATGCAGCGCCGACAGTGCAAACAAGATTTACTGCCTGATGCTGCGCTGTAGGAACCAGAGCTTTAGGAAGGCAGAGATCTGTGGAGAGCTCCAGGACATGGCTGCCTGAGGGAAATGTTCAGAATCTAAGATAAATATACCTGGGGAGATAGTTCGCTGGCATTTCCCAGCTCCCTGGCAATTATTTTTCTTGTGGGCAAGGAGAGCATCTGTGTAAACTTTAGGAGCATCTTGTTATTAAAAGTCCAAAGGAAATGGAGTAAAACGCAAGCTTACTTTCCAAATAAGTGTGGGGGAGAAAGAATGGTCAAGCAGTTTGGTCCACAAAGCATCAGAAAGCCCTACATTTTCACGAGCCTGATTGAGCAGTTTTGTCTTCTACCCTAGCACTTCATGAAAGTGAAAATGTTGGAGCTGTGGGGAGGGCTGTGGCGACTTACACGGTAATCTCTGAGAGCTGTTCCTTGGTGAGGTTCAGAGGCTGGCTGATGATGGTGATTCCATGCTCCTCCGGGTGCCTGTCTTCATGCAGGCTGGCCCGGAGGATGGCATTGTGGGCCACATTCAGGAAGCTGACCAGGGCATGCCAGCCTTTGTTGTTAAACCACACCTAGAGGGCAGAGATGAGTTTTGTCAAGCCCTGCTGCAACCTGACACCTGAGCTCCTGCTAACACTAGCAGTTCAAGGAAAAAATTAGCAACAGCAAAGAGTGAGCAGAAGGGAGGGTTTGGCAGCTGGAAGATGTTCCTCTCTAGTTTTCATCTAGAGGAGGGATGGAATCTAACGCAGCTGGGAAAACAAGAATAAACTAAGCAGCTCACATGAATGTTTAGCTATAGAGCAAACTGTCCACGTCAAATACCTTAATATTGTCTTCTGTTTCAAGATGTTTGAGGAAATCAGACATTTCTCTAGAGACTTCTCTGGTGATAGGGCCCTAGAAAACAGTAATAAAAATGTAAGACTCCCACCTCCCCACTAGTCATAATAATTTCTACTTCATTATAATTAAGCAAGTCAAAAGTCCTACTTTTACATACCCCGCTCACATTCATTATCTGGCCAAGGTCACTTAAAAAGGCAACAACTGCTTCCCCAGTGACAGGGAGAACCAAGAGCTTTCCCCCAATGGAAATTCCTCCATACCTGTGAGGCAACAAGAAACCTTCAGATCAGTGTGATGAATGTCATTGCCTACCATGACTGACTCAGTTTCAGTAGGGAAATGTGTGCTTTGTGGGGAGCTAGCTGGGCTCGTAAGCAACGAACACTGTTGCACTTTATAAGCCACCTGTGTGTCCGTCTCTCTCGGTTGGTCTCTGCTGCTGTCTTCATCTCTCTTAGGTTTCTTTGCAGGTGTGTTCTAGCCATGTCCAATCACTGAGCTCCAAATGGCCCATGTTGATCTATTGCTTTGCCTTGCTAGGCTGCTGGCTCCCCTGGGGTACCCTTCCCTTTCTTAAGCATCTGAGCTACTCCAGTTCACCTCTCATGCACCATCCCTCTTTGATATATCCCTGACTCTCACCCACCCACTCTCTTCCACCCAACCAGTGATTCCTCTTCTCTGCTGCCCCTGTGCTTTGCAGGTATCTCAGATCCCACTAGATGCACTAGGTCTGTATAGGGCAAAGTTCCCTCCTGGTGCCTCTCAGCCCCAGCCCTGGCTCTCACAGCTCCTACCATGTCCTGTCCTCATGCTTTTCCATTTTCTTAACTGGAATCCTGGCCTTCAGCTGCATCTTACACACTGCTGTAGGATCTGAAGAGATCATGCTGAAACCAGTATGTGGTTTAAAATTCTTTGATGGAGGACTATATTGGATTACTTCGCTGAATTTATGACCTACAACATATGAATGGCAATGGAATACCCATCTCTGACAAAAGGGGAATATAAATGGACCATTTTGTAGTGAAATAT
>NW_004524650.1:6511757-6561746 GCF_000260255.1 Octodon degus | reverse complement strand
AATAGATATACAGCCATTTTCTAGTAGTTCAATGAGAAGTTTTGAACTAATAGTGTTTAGACAAGAGATCATGTCTGCATTTTGTACTATGAATAACTACTACGAAAACAACAATATGCAATGTGTTAATTATTGTAACTGCCCTACTAACCTGTTTTGAAACTGTCTCATTGCTACTTCTTTCTTAATAAAATTAATATAAAATAAAATTCTTTGATGGAAAGTAAAAACCTCCTCAATGAAACAAAATTAATTTGCTGGGAAAGCAAAGCAGAAGGGAGATCTTATTTACCAAGGCCTAGTATCTTTGCCCCCACTTTCTACTCCAGTGGTGGCACCCCAGTTTCCTCTAGGGGTCATTTATAAAAACTGGGTCTCACTTCCATGATCTAGAAGCCACCTAAGCAAGCCAGGCGTTGGTCCTGCTCCCATCCCAAGGGCTCAAGTCCTGAGGGAGCCAGGAGGCAGCGCACTCCTAGATTACCCCCTGACAATTCTCCAGACCTCTGGTGTCACTGGAGCTTCCAGGACACCAGGGCTGGGCTCGGCCCACTAAAATCTGACAGGAATCAGCTGAGAAGTGTCTAGGTTCATAATAAGAGACATTAATTTTTTTTTGCTCCGAATGCCTTCAGGGCAGGTTTGGCTGACTTGAGTTGTGGGGATCAAACCACAGCAACCTGAGCCTGACTGCTTTGTTGAAGCAGCTACTTAAAGAACTGAGCTAGGGCCAGGCCCCCAAGAGACATTAATTTTTTTATAAAAATAATCTCTTACCTTTGTTCATTGACCCAGAATTTGCTCTTTAAGCTGAAATTCAAAATAAAATCATACAATAAATACAATAAGAAGTACTAACTTTTTTTTCAAGTCACAGGGATGCCTGAGTCTTTAAGGGCATTTTTGCACTTCCTGATGTTCAAACAATGTGGAAGCCACCCAACTTGGAGACTCAGCTTGAATAAGTATGCAGGGAAAAGGCTTCTCTTTTTTTCATTGACTCTTTTCTACCATACTCTATATGCTTGACTAAGTGAGCTTGCAGTCAAAGCTCATGCCACACAAGTTTGCCCAATCTGGACCCAGAAACCATGGCAATGACCACACCGGTGTACAGTGAGGCCTGTAACTCTCTTTCCTTTCCCCTGTACACATGAGGCTCTGACCATCACCTGGGCACCTGGGAGAAGTTCCAACTCCCTCCTCAGCCTAACAGTTAGATGCTGAATTTCAGACAATCAGAAGTTGAATGACAAGATGGGAAATGGACAGATACCAGCTCTAGGCCCCAGAGTTCAGACCTATGGACTATCATTGTCATCAAAAATCAAGCAAGCAAGCAAGCAAACAAACAAATCTAAAATTCTGCATTGCAAATTTGCTACTAAGAACAAAGTTGAAAGTAATTTATTGTTTTATTGAACAAACACTATGTACTCTGCTTTTATTTGGGGGCTTAGACGGAATTCTTTTTGTTTGTGCCACTGAGCTGTGTTCCTAGCCTTGAACAGGCTTCTCGATTTTGCTAACTGCTGGTTTGGCCTTCTTCTTCCAGCAGCTGTTTTCACCATCTTCAATGTTTTCTAGTTACTTGAGCTTGTTTCCTCCTTACTCGGGGCTCTGGTAGGGGAAACAACTGAACACACCACTAAAATTAGATGGTGTTGATACCTCAGAGCAGAGGGGGACTGGATCGCACTCCCTGAGGAGCTCTCCACAGCATGCTCTTACCAAGCTGCCCGTTCTGGTCGGAGTACTGGAGGCCTTGCACCCAGGGCCTGGGCCTGATGAGCGCAGCTGCGGAGCTCAGCGAGCTCGATACTCACTGAAGAGTTCAAGCAGTTTTCAAGGGCAATGATAACTCTTTGAAAGGCCCATCGAGCCCTTCACTGGGCACACACACAGATAGTTCCTGACTACCTTTATTACTGAGATCTAATTTGTGCCTTTCTCCTTTCTGGTTTTTACTTTTCTTTTTGTTTCTCTCTTTTTTTCTTCCTACTTTTTCCTCTTTATTCATTTATGTCCAAATATTGTTCTTTCAACCAATTAAAATACAGGACTATGGGGCTGGTGAGATGGCTCAGTGGTCTAAAGCACCTACTTAGAACAAGCTTAGCAAAAAAGCACAGGGACCATGGTTCAATCCCCCAGCACCACATGCCAGCCAGCCCCGCCCCCTGGTGGGCTGAGCTGGCCACACACACACACACACACACACACACACACACACACACACAAATAAATAAAATTAAAAATAAAATAAAATAAAATACAGGACTACATTGTTGAATAAATTGTATGCATTTTAAATAATAGTTTAAGTAGTGTATGCCTTAAACTTTGATTTTTCATTTTTAAAAAGAAAATATCCTACTCTCCTGATCATAGATTCTGTGAGAGTAAATTATTGTCTGTGCCTTGCCAATTTGGTCTACAAGGAGCTGGAATTAAAAAAAAAAATAGAAGGAAAAAATAGAAACAAAGCTTTTGTAAATAAGAAGGGGGAAAGGGGTTGAAGGGAGGGGAGGGGAATGGGAGAAAGAGAAACAGTAAGATAAATCACGTATAGGTAAACATTTTCTATGGTGAACATTATCATTATATCTATCTAAAGTAAAATGAATAAACAAGATGCAACAAAGCATCCCTTCTTACCTGCCTCTTATAAGAGAAGGATACGTTTTTACCAAGTAGTCAGAAATGTTCCTGTTGGTAAGGTCTTGTAGGATTTCAGTGCTACCCTGTGTTCTCTGAAGCAATGAGACACTCACGTTAGTCACTTGGAAAATTGAGATTTTACAGTTTGTGAAACTGTTGTTCTCCAAAAATTACATATGGACTCAGCTCCTGGGAAAATGCAAAACAAAGCATTGGCATCTGTCTGCTTCTGTCATCAGTGATGGAGGCAACTTTGATCCTTTTTTCTTCCAGTCCATGGACAAGATAGGCCACCTTAATTCCAAAACAAACCTCAGCCCTTGTGTGTTTCTCCTAGCTTCAACCTTCTCCCCTTCATGTGCATTTATCCAGATTCAATCACGTAGACCCCATCTCAGCCTCTAGAAAACTTCCACATCGTGTCCTTTACTCCACCCTTGTTCCTTTTGCTCCATTCTCCACCCAGCCACCAGATGGAGCTTTCAAAGTATAAATCATACACCTCAGCCACCTTGCTTAAAACTGTTCAATAAAATCTAGGGTCAAATCCATCTCATTATGCAGGCACTGTGGCCCCTTGCGATCTGGCCTCGGCTTCCCGTGTGAGGGTACTACCACCCTCCCTTCACCTGCCTGCCCCTTCCAGTTTCTCAGTGGGTGCCCTTGGTTTCTGACCTGGCTTTGTGTGTGGTGGGTCACCTTCAAGATTGGCCTCCAGGTGGCAATATAACTCTGTATTTAGGAACACAGTATTTACTGAGTTTCTTGTATTAGCTAATTACATAGTCCAATCATGAACTGTGGGAAAAGTATTCACTTTGTCTATGCGTGTCCCCCACGGATACATGTGGGGATTTTTGGTGGTATTAAGCCACCACTATCATGCACCATTCTTTTCACTTTTTTTTTTTTTTTTTTTTTTTGCAGAACCGGGGATTGAACTCAGACCCTTGCGCTTGCCAGGCAAGTGCTTATTCTACTGAGCCATCTCCCCAGCCCCTCTTTTCATTTTTGTACATTTTCCATCTCAGCTTCCTCCTTACCATCTGACTGTCTCCCTTCAGTTCACTTACCTCATTGTGTTTTCCTCTGTAACAGAGCTAGCATCTACTGAATGCCTGCTGTGAGCCAGGCACTCTGTTAAACATCGTCTCACTAAACCCTGATACTTTTTTTAAAAAGTACATGTTTACACTATACGCAGTTTACAGTCATCTTGGGGAGTGGGTATGAGAGCAGAATTTTTACTTCAGTTGGCAGATAGAGAAACAGAAGTCTGGAAAGGCTGGCTGACTTGCCCTGCCTTGTAGGTTGTTGGCTGGATGTGGAACTTGGATCTGTCTGGCTCCACGGCCCTTGCTCCTGCCGCTCCATCACCCGCTTCTCAGGCGGGCAGTGGCATCCAGGGAAGCCTCCCCAGGCTTGAAAAGCTGCTGGTGTGGTGATGACTTAGAATAAGCCATTTTCTAAAAATTGTGTCAAACAAAATCCTCTTACTTATCTCCAGGTATGCTAGAAGCCAGGGACACAGCTCTTCCAACTCAGGACCCACTACCTTTAGAAAACATTTTAGAGAAGGAAGGACCTTGATGACCGCCCCACTTTTTACCACCCCCATTTTCCAGACTAAAAATGTGTACTACTTCTGAATCAGGCCCATACCCTCTGCTCCTCAGCCAGCCAAAGTGGGAGCGTGCACTTGAGCGAATGGTGTGTGTGTGTGTGTGTGCACATGTGAGAGGGAGAGAGAGAGTAAGCAGATGTGTGACGTTCGATTTTACTCCAAAAAGGAAATGTAGGACTAAAAGAAAATAATAGGAGAAACTGGTTTGCCTTTTCGAGGCCTTTGGCTGTAAGAACTTGTTAAATTTCTCCCCAGGGATCGAGATCAGCACTACAAAAGACAAGTTTTAACTTAGACAGGTAGCTTCAAGGTCATGATTCATTGAGAAACCAAACCACCTTGTAGTTTGCACGGCCTGCTCTCCTCTCCCAGCCTACAGCTTAATGGGCAGTGTCACAGCCACGCTGCCCTGCTGCAGCAGCTAAGGGGACCCTCAGCCGCTTGACTGAAAGCAACGCAGAAGCAAAAGTTAATCACTGGGTACAGAGAACTGAGATAGCTCCTTGAGTCCTTTTGAGATCCCTGTGATGCTACAGTGATGGAGTTGTGAGTCAGACAGGGTATATTGCTTCAGAAATAAAGGTGTATGCTTTGAGAGAAAGATGAGCACAGAACCCTTTATAAACCAGCAACTGGATTAGACACTATAGCAAACTCTGCTTTTCATATTGCCATTGGAAGAGCTTGCTTTTTTGGCCCTAGATCACTCAGAATGAAGACGACAGCCCCAAGTCTCCCTGATGCGAGGTTCTGGCCAGTGACATAACAGTGGAAGTGCTCTGCCGTAGTACCTCCTGGAAACCTCCCTTGCACACATTTGCCCCCGTTCTTTTCTTTATCTCCTCTCCTATCCTGCTGTCCAGAAAATAGATTCCGCCATCATGGCCAGGGAGCTGGAGCACAGAAAAGCAGCAGGACGCTATGGACCACTCAGATAGGAGAAACACAAGCCACATCATCTCATCCACTATTGCTTTGAAGTGGTCATCACTTCAGGTGACTTTAATTCTAAATAATTCTCTATCCATGTTATTTCACCAAAGCCTCACCATAATGCTATGAAGTTAGAGCACTTCAGCTTCTAGAAAGGAAGAAGGCGAGTAGCCAGCTGGAGTTCTTTCCTCCCTTCAGCCAAGCCACTCCCGCCTTACCACACTGCCTGTGTGGGAAGCGCTCACTCCGGGCAGATCAGGAAAGGAGCTCTGCGAGGCCATTATGGCAAGTGGCTGGAGGATATTACCAAGAAGGGGCAAAATGCAGCTTTTCCAGCCACTTTGCTTCTTCTGGAATGCCCAGGAGAGCGTCACTGCTGTCCAGAGTGCAGAACTGTAAAAGACAGCACTGCTGAAAGCACAGTCAGCGGCAGCCTGTGCAGATGTGCTGCTGTGCACACACGTCAAGTCCAAAGCACAGGGACGCTTCCTCTAAGACCTCTGTTAAGTGTGCAAGTCCATTAACACTTGAATGTGTACCATAGTAATGTTAGTAATGCAGAAATATTGAAAACTCAAGTGTCCAGCAATAGGGGATTAGTTAAATAATTTAAAGTAAGCCCAAATAGCATGCAGCTATTAAAAATGGTATAGATGTATATTAATTGATGTGACTGTTCATCATATGTCAATGTGAAATGAGCAGGTTTGAAGACAATATTTTGAATATAATTCTGTTTGGATAGATAGGATTCAAATGTTTTTTTTTTTTAATTTTATTATTTTAGGCAAGGGTCTACAGGGTGTTCAGAGTCTCACTACTAGATTGGACTTATAGTGATCCACCTGTTTACAGCCTCCCAAGAGCTGGGATTACAGGTGCGCACCACCATGCCCGGTCTCAATTGCTATCTCAGTGTGCCTCGGGAGTGAGGCAAGCACGGCAGGCCTGGGGATTGAACCCCCTTCCCCTGTGCCTGCTTGCAGCTATTTGGCTGGCCCTCAAATTTTATTATCATTACCTCTAAGTGATGAATTTTTTTCTCCTGACTTAGCTGTGTTTGTTAACTTTTCTGCAATGAGAATGGATGACCTTGCTATTTGGTGGCTTGACTTTCACAGACTCACTGTTTTGCAGGCTTTCAAAAAATATTCGAGGGGGGGGGCAGGGAGATGGCTCAGTAGAATAAGCACTTGCTTGGCAAGCACAAAGGCCTGAGTTCAATCCTCAGTTCCCCAAAAAATAAAATCTAAATTATTTATCTCAGGGTTTTCCCTATATTGCAGGATTCTGGAGTATATGTACAATATATGCATGTTGTTAAAATTACATAAGTTTATGAGTTTACAAAATGGTTAAGAACATGAGAAATGTTTTTAAGAGTGAGGGAGATAGCTCAGCAGCATAAGCACCTGTTTAGCAAGTGCAAGATCCTGAGTTCTATCCCTGGTACCAAAATAAAGTAAAATAAATAGAAGTGCTTTTAAAAGTGTGGGAAAAATTTATAAGAGTGTGGGAAGGGTTTATAAAGCCTCAAAATATATAAAAATATTAAAATAAATGTAACATCACTACTTTGCTAAATTTCACTTATCCCAGGGTGTCTGGGATGTAACCTCTGCGATAAGTGAGGGGCTACTGTAATTTTTTAAACTTTGAAAACATTCTCTTGAATAGGAAGTGTTTGGTGGAAAGTGAAGTTTTGGTCAGTGACTTCCTGCAGGTGGCAATAACAAGGGCTTCTGGGAAATGCCTCTAAAAGACCCAGGGAACCTAGTTTGACCCTCTCCCACCTGTTAGATGGTTGGAAATACTAGTTGTCTACAGGCTCAGAAGCAGAGGCACCCTTCTGAGCCTGTTGCCAACAAACACCAAGCCTACAGGTTGGGGCCAGTTTCCAGAGGGGCAGAGGTACCTGTGGGGGTGGGAGCCCCCCAGCTCCCTCAGGGCACTCAGGCAGCATGGTGAGCTTCTCTCTGGTGCTGCACTTGCAGGAGGGTGAGGGATTAGATGGCGTCCATTTCTGCTTCTGGAATAGATGCGTGATGTTCGGGGACACAGAGGGAGTCTTCCAGGGGGTTGAATTGCCACAGGGGTACTCCCTCATGGAAAACAGAAAAATAATCCACAATCAATTCCAAAGTTGATTTAAAAAAAATTCCTTGGAAGAAGAAATAGCATCTAATGCTTTTTCTCAGCTTTTCACCCTCCTCCTGTTAGAGGTTCAGTTATGCTCAAGAGCCATCAATAAAAGGTTGACTGACTAGTTTGGGGCTAGGAAATAACTAGTTTGCAGACTTCCTCATCTCCTTGTTTTGATCTAGTAGCTCTAGCTGTGAGAACAATAAAAAAGGAATTATAAATTAGTCTAGTCTGATTCTCACTGATAGACTAGACAAGACGAGAAGTTAAAATCACACTGAGTCTGTAGAATTCCTGGTACATTTCAACTCTCCTCCGTGATTCTCTTCTTTATATTTATATTGATAATTGAGAACTAGCTTAGAAATAATTAGTGCCATTTGAAGTCCAGTTATACAATAGCATATACGCTGCCATCCTCCTGTCCCTGGTCAGATGCAGGCCAGGGACATGGAAGTGACCCATGTAATACAGAGCAAGCCTGAAGAGGTATCTTGCAGCCTAAACCCTGATCAGAGCAGTTGGCATTAGGGCAGGGGAGCTCAAGGACTTACAGAAGCCACGCTTTCTTCAGGCAGCGGTTGCCAAAGCCTGGCTTGTTCAGGAGGACGTCTGCCAGCACTGCAAGGCGCTCATTGCCAGGCTCGTCCATGCTAGACAGCATGAGAGAAATTCACCCAGAGGTCACATGATGAAAGCAGCCAGCATGCAATCTAGAGTCCCCTGAACAGCAGCCATACGCCAGGCATGTGTGTGAGGGACGGCTGCCTGAATGTGCCTAAGCACTGATGGCAGGTTGTCTGCACCTCAAAAAGATGGAGCTCAACCTGCTCTCCCACACTTTACATCCTCTTCTTTCTCCCTTTCCACTTGGGACCATCTTTCTAAGCAGTGGCAGGTACATTAACACCGTTTCTCAAGGAAGCAGAAGGCCTCCTGCATGCTGCTGAAGATCCCAGGAGGGAGGGCCAGGGTTCTTCCAAGGGCATGTGGACGGCATACCTGAAGAAGGTATACTGCTGCCCGTATATCCAGGGGTGAAGAGTCAAGGCAGGAAATTCACCAAAAGGAGGCACAATCATGGAAAGCATCAGAGCCAAAAGCACAAACGTGGCTGGGAGCACAATCTGCAGAATAAATGTGGAAACACGGGCTCTAGCATGATAGGACAAACTCATGCACATGCAAGTGTGCCTAAACATTCATTCTGCCACCTCCAAGGAAGACCCTGGGGAAGAAGGACACACCTCTGGGGAAGTATTACAGGTAGGATTGCAAAGATACGATACAGTAGAAGAGCGCTGGGGGTGTGGCACAGTGGTAGAGCACTTGCCTAGCAAGACCCTGGATTTGATCCTTAGTATTAAGGAAAAAAAAAAAAAAATACATAGAGGACAGCAGAATGCCCTGGCAGCCACTGAAGAATGTGAACATAGGTGACATTCAGCCAAAGGCCAAAGGCCAATTCAAAAAGTGACTCATACTGTTTATCGTTCTTTGGATCAGAGTTTCTTTTTCTGAATGAAAACATGAAAAGAAACAAAACAGACAATAACTTGAATATGTAGGGTCACTGCAAAAATTTACTGAAAACATGACTCTATTCTCCACTCTAAAAGGCAGAAACAATATTAACATGGTCACTACTATTCTATTTTCTCTGCTAAGTGAGCTTCACTACTTACAAAGAACACCGATTACCCAGAATCAAAATAAAGTTTGAGCAAGGAGGAAGCAAAGTCAACAGATTCTCAAGAGGTTGCTCAGGGCTGTGTCTGAACCCACATGGGCAGGAATACTCAGGAAATAGGGGACAACCAGGAGCAGGCCCACAGGCCCAGGAAGTGCTGCCAAGCATAGCCCAAATCGCCAACAACACCTGAGCCAGGAAGTCCTTGTGGCTGCGAACTGTGTGGTGGAATCGCTTCACCAGCAGCGCTTGCACTTGCTGCAGGACCCGCCGCACACCCGTGTTGAGTGAGAAACTGGGTTGCTCCGGCTCCGGGGGAGGCTGGCCCTCGGGGTGAGCCTCCTGCTCTGGAGAGCAGCTGTTGGAGTCTTCGGCAGGCTGCCTCGCCTTCTTGCTAAGCCCCAAATAGGGGTGGCGGAGATTGACATGTTCCCTTTTGTGCTGAGTGCCACCTATTTGAGGAGGTTGAATACAAAAATTGGAAGTGTACATGTAAGTTCTGGATCCTACGTACCTTTTTTGTTTTTTAACAGCATTGGCTTAGTTTTTTCTTTTTCTTTTCTTAGAGCAGCAACATTTCAGGCCAGATAAATTAATAACCTTTTTAAAAAAAATTCTATTTGTCAGTGTAAATTTTCTACAGAATCATCTGAAATCATTTAAAAATTTTGTTTGCATTAAAGAGAACAAAATAGTTGAGTGCATTGACATAAAGAGAGCCCTGCAGCCCTTAACTCTGGCTGGTGCATTGGGCTCCAGCCTGGATGGGACCTTCAGAGGATGGAAATGAGTCAGCCAGAAGAAGAAGGAGGAGGAGGAATAAGAGGAAAGGGGAAGAAGAGGAAGAGA
Organism: Octodon degus; assembly: GCF_000260255.1. Lineage (NCBI taxonomy): Eukaryota > Metazoa > Chordata > Mammalia > Rodentia > Octodontidae > Octodon > Octodon degus. The sequence goes on along the minus strand of NW_004524650.1, from coordinate 6,551,847 downwards.
AGAGGAGGAAGATGAAGAGAAGGAAGAGGGAGAGGAGGAAGAGGAAGAAGGAGGAGAAGAGGAAGAGGAGTAATAAGGAGAAGAGAAGGAGAAGGATAAGAAGGAAGAGGAGAAAGAAGAGGAAGAAGAAGAAGGAGAAGGAGAAGATAAAGGAGGAAAAGGAGGAGGAGGAGAAGAAGAAGGAGAAAGAGAAGGAGGAGAAGGAGAAGGAGGAGGAGAAGGAAAGGAGAGGAAGACATGCTCCAGTGTCAGACTTCAGCTATGAGTCCAGGTCAGGAAATGGAGAATGATGAGTGTGGCACGAGTCCATCACTGAACCTGCAGAACTCTGCCCTGGAGTGCTGGGGCAGGTGCTCTCCACTACCAGAGCCCCTGCCTCCTGGGCCTAGTGCACGTGGCTACCTGGGAATGTTAGTGGAGAGGATGACTGAGCCAACCCAACTGCCTTTACAGCTGTCCTTTTCCTGAAGGATGTGAGACCACTAAAAAAAGAGTGGGGGACGAAGTTGAGGTCCCCAGGCAATCCTGCTGTATCTACCACATATGTTCTGCAAAGAGACCCCCAAGTAACCATGGGCTTCAACATAAACGACAACTTGTCTGAATAAATAAATAAATAAAATTAAAAAAAAAAACCAACTAGGAGAGACTTGCTGCAGGTTCTCATCTACATGTAAGAGAGGGCCCAGTGGGAGGACTGTGGCAGCACGGGTAGGGTGTCTTGTTCCATCAGAAATGGTCCATGCTGCAGCAGACAAGTTACCTCTGCTGGACTTTCATCTCCCCATCTGCCCCCTCTGCAGTGAAGTTTACTATACTCACAATGTTTTGTGTGGCCGTGTGACCTGGGCTCAAGTTGACATGTGTCAAGGAGAGACTCCCACAATCCACAAGGATTTTAGTCCCCCCCCCCAGTTTCAAAGTCCAAAGGTCAATAAATGAGGGCTCATAATGTCTTTATCTTGGTCTCTCAGGGACCCGAAGACTAGCTGGCATCTGGGTTGTATTAATTGTCACTGTTATCTCTTAGGATTCTGCCAGCTGCCACTCATGGAGACAGGAATGATCAGAGGTCTGGTGGAGAGGTGATGAGATGAGGATGGTGGCGTGTTGGGAATAAAAGACTGGGGATGTAGGATGGGAAGATTTGGGCTCAAGCTATAAATCAGACCATAAATATTCTGATTCATTCAGAATGCTTCTCCTTTGTCACTCAAAGGCACGAAGAAGCAAAGCACTTAATACTTAAGGATCAGACCCCATAGAGGAGAATTTTCCTGCACTGTTTTGTGACTCTTCCCCTTCATCTGTCAAGAGAGAGTTGGTGTGTGGATGGGGGCTGGGCGAGAGAGCTCCAGGCTCCAGCATTTTACCAGAAAACAGAAGTCCTGAATCGGAGTCCTCTGTGACCTTCAGAAAAATCTGTTGAGAAATTAAAAAAGAGAATTTGAGTTAGGCAGTCTCACTCTCCGAAAAGTGGAACTGATTGTGTTCTGTTGGGTACTGCTTCATCGCAAGAAGAAAGTGCACCATGGCTGGTTTCCTAAGAACATAGTCTTATAGAAATGCAAAAATGTAAACATGCAGTGACCACAACTACATAAGATATGCATGCATGTGGACAGAGGTAGGAGGAGGCAACACAAAACTGAAGACGGTTGCTCTCTTGAGTGGGCAATTACAGCTTTTCGCTTTATAAATAAAACCTTCACTCTAGTGTTAGCCTTTTACAAAGAACTACCTCTTCTGGCACCAGACAGAAACCAGTTGAAATTTCTGCTTTACCTCTTCCAGGGGTGTGTCAGAAATTCCAAAACTGCTCAGCCCCAGGTCCGCCAGGGTCTCCTCCAGCTCTCTGAAGAGGCTAGCATATGCCCTCTGCTTGAAATTCTTATTTGGAAGGAGGAAGATGACTTCTTGACCAATGCATTCCACCAGCTTTGCCTCTGGAACATGGTGGCAAACCACGTCCATCAGCTCATTCACATCCCCTAAGACAAGAAAAAAATCTTGATGCCAACTCTGTTTTCAAGAACCTGGCAGAGTGAGGTTTCCCAGATCCCCAGGCTCTTCCACCTCCTGTCACAGGAAGGGGTACTTTGCCATTTAGCAGCGACTCTTCTGGAGGACTGGCTCCCATCAAGTTTGTTTTTAGTTGACTGTAATGGCAACTGAGAGGCAGAAGCAGAAGGCAAAAGCACTCTCCTCAGAGTGACTGTGCAGCCTCTTGGAGAGCGGGTCATGTCCTTGGGCCAGTTTCTGCCTCGGTTCAGTCAAATATTCTGTTGCTTCAAGCAAAGTAACTGAGCAGGTCCTACCTCTGTTTTCTCATATGTGAAAGGGGGAAAATGATAGTCACTGTGGTTCACTATCTTTCACTGGTAACTTGTGGGTTAAGTGAAAGTTGTTTTCATTTTTCTAGTCTGGCTGAAGCAAGCTCTGGAAGAGGGCATTCCTGAAACAGGTGTCAAGCTGAGCCAGAAAAATCCACTTCCTAAATCACACACCCATGCCTGGTCTTGGAGGGCTGCGCTATTTCCCTTGTGATTACATCTCTCCCCTTTAAGTAAAGTGAAGAGACACAATGCAACACAACACTAGCTCCCAGGAAATGTACTTAAGGGCATGGTGGCCTGGACTGCAGGTGAGCATCACACATCCAACAGGTGTGCCCTCCTACAATCAGAATTTCATTCCTACACGAGCATGTGTTGCTCTAAAACTTTAAATTTAATTTTAAAAATATACTTTAAATAACCTTAAAGCATGCACCAAAAGAGAGATAGTTAGTTCCTTAGCACATTGTCTTGAGAGGCAGGTTAAAAGGAAAGAGATTCCGTGAACTCAAAACATGACTCTCACAAGTAGTTCTCCTAGGATCACCCTGTGAATTTTTTTCTTTGTTTTAAAAAGAGCCATGTGGAGGGATTTTATGGCTTTGAGCAAAGATCCCCTGCTTAGCTGGATTGGAAGGCTTGCAGTATGTCAAGCCTGAAAATTGGCCTTGATTGTCTTAAGTTCTGGGATGACTTCATGGAGGGGGTGGTTTTCATGTGAGAAGGAAGTTGTGCCCCAGTACCTCTGTAGGGGTCAAGTGCATTGTTCTCATAGGAAGGAAATGGAACCTGAAGCCGCTGGATTCCCAGGAATTGCGTCTTAGCACTAGAGGCTGGCAGGGCCCTGGCTCCGGCAGGGAGGTCTCTGGGTGTGTGTGGTATGTGGGTGTGTGTAAGTGAACAGCCCTCCACAGCATTAACTGGGGATTTAAATGCTCTTCCCTCCATGATTCAGGGCCTAACTACTTAGTACGTTTCCCACCAGTGACAGCATTCCCATTCTACACAAAGCAAATCTTGCCTTAGAAATAAAGTCATATTTTAAAAAGATCATCCCAGTTAAACTGGCCCTGTTTCCAACTTGATTTTGGTGGACCACAGTGATTAATCACATTGTTGTTAGTTTTGGTTTTTTTTGTTGTTGTTGTTTGTTTTCTTAAAGTCAATTTCTTAGCCAGGATTGTGAAGAGGTCTCTTCAGAAAGCTGGGAATACCCAGACAAGGCACAAGGCACAGAAGTGTCATTCTAAACAGACGTTTTCTGTTTGTTAAAGGTTCTGTCACTGCAAGGAAGGTGGGGTGGAAATACTGGCAATGAACTTCACTCACTGTCCCTTAAAGGTTAAGTATAGTACCTAAATATTGTCTGGTTTTATTATTTTACCAGGTTTCACTCAGTAAATTCCTTAGGCTTAGGAAAAATCTAGATAAGATGCTATGTTTTTTTCTTTGTTTTTGTTTTTGTTTTAATTTTGATGCATGTTATTTTTCTGCTTAACTTTTTTTTTTTTTTTTTTTTTTGCAGAACCGGGGATTGAACTCAGATCCTTGCATTTGCCAGTCAAGCGCTTATCCTATTGAGCCATCTTCCTGGCAAGATGCTATGTTTTGTTTCTTTGATAAGCACATACTTTTCTCCTTGTGTTAACTTGGGTCAGGGCATGAGACCGAGTTACAGAGGTGTGGTATTCCATCTGCAAAGACCCCTCCACAAGGGGCATGGAGGTGGGGCATGGAGTGGGCCCTCGTGGAGGACGGAAGGCAGGGCAAGCTCTGAGTCCCTCCGCGGCAATGGCCTCTTCACCGCACTTCCCTGAAGGTGAGGCTGCCTGTGAGAGCTTCAGTGTACCCTAACTCCAGAGAGAATCACTGCAAAACTGGGTAGCCAAGGGGAGAGTGAGGCGGTCACAGGGTGTGCGAGGTTGCACGCATTTGTTATTCACGCACAGTTCTGGTTCTTCAAATTGGCCACTAAGAGTGGTGCGCCAGCACGCTTCCGCCAGAGGGCGCAGAGGAGCAGCTCTGGAAATTGCTGTGCAGACCCTGAGGAACGTCCCAAACCAGCAAAAGGACCCCAGACTAAAGGCTTAATAGGGATGAGGGCGCAGAGTGAACAAATATTAAAGGGAGAGGGCCCTTTGGCGCATGACTTTTACATCCAGTTGGAAATGAGAGAAAGAGAAAGAATGTCAGAGAAAAAGATGGTAATTGCGTAAGTTTAGGTCTGAGAACACCCAGTGTTTTCTTTGCACCCCCTCAAGCACCTCGCAACTAGACACACCCAGCAATACCTGGCGATGGTCGCTGGACCAGAACCAAGGTACGACCTGCCCTCGCCCTTACCGTCCAAGGCTTGCTCTGGAGTTATTTCATCAACGCGGGCTGGACACCTGACAGAGAAACCCGGAGACGCACAGCTGCAGGTCCCCTACAATAGATGGACAGGAATGACAGAGAAGGGTACATATCACTTCAGTGACAGCATCTCCCTAAGGCCAACTGCTGTCACCACGTTCTTTGTTTCTTACTGCCAAATGTGGTCAATACGGTTTTTTTTTTTTTTTTTTTTTTTTTCACTGCTTAATCTAAGTCATCTGAGAAGTGTGAGGGTGGAACTGTTTGATTTTATCCTAGAGAGTATGTGAGTCAGGCAAAGAGAGAATTAAAACCTCAAAGGATCCTTTGGCTTGTCATTAATCAAGTGACAGCTGCAGGTTCTGCCTGTGTGAGACGTTCGTCTCCTCCCTCCCCATGGATGTGTGCTGAGCTGTAGAAATCTTCCCAGGACAGGAAAACCCATAGTGCTTAAACTAGGACATAAATAATGCTGTGGTTTAACACTTGTGACACTTGGCGTGTGAGTGATGCCTGTTCTCAAGGAGCCTGGCGCACATTCATAATACCTTATCTCACACTGTATCTGTACCGCATCCCTGAGAAGCAGAGTCAGAAATTACTAGTTTCGTTTCTCATGTGGGGAAAAACAACCGAAAAAAATTACATTATTTTTCCAAGATGACACAGTTTGTACACTTGGTAGCTCACACCCGAACCGGGGTCTCCTGAGATGCTCAGCAGTCTCTGCCAGTTAGTATTTTTTGGCTTCACCATTTTTAGGTTATTTCCAAGAGGACCTATCTTCTGTTTGCATTTACCACTAGAATTCAGGTTTAATTAGCACACATGAACGTGGGAATGAAAGGAAACGTAAACAACTACTCTTAAAGAAGTCCAACCTTAAGAGACACTTGCTTCTATGCTGTAGCAGACCACTTGTGCAGTTCAGAGTACCGGTGTGCAATAATTTCAAGTTGTTGGAAACTAGTTGTATCATTTGGGGTAAGTGTCTCGGGAGGAGGTTCAGAATGTGTTTATCAAAATCTCCTGGGCCAGGCGTGGTGGTGCACACCTGTAATCCTCCACTCAGGAAGAAGAGGCAGGAGGATTGTTATGAGTTTGAGACCAGCCTGGGGTACAAAATGAGCTCAAGGCCAGCTTAGGCCACATAGCGAGACCTTGTCTCAAAAAGACTGCATAAGTAAATAAATAACAAACAAATAAATAGATGAACAAATAAAATCTCCTGCAAATGGTCTCAGAAATAAATAAGCTGATTCTGCTTGCTAGAGTTCGAGCGTGTGAAAATGCCCAGAGCAGCTGCTTGTGTCTCCCTTTTTTCCCAGGACGCGCTTTTCCCTGGGCAGACACATACCTCACAGCTGCCTCCTTGACTTTGGATGTTTTTCATCTTGCGAACCAAGGTCAAGTAGAAGCCTGTGCCGAAGCAGTTCTTCAGGAAGAGCGGGGTGCCGGAGCAGTAAAGTCTTCCCTGGGAGATTATGGCAACGCGGTCTCCAAGGAGGTCTGCCTCGTCCATGTGGTGGGTGGACATGATGATCGTTCTGCCTGTGGGGTAGGTAGGGAAGGCAGGGAAGCACGGGCGGCCGTGCCTAGGGTTTGGCTGGCAGAGGATTACAGCAACCTCCTGGTGATATGGTCACAAAAACTGGGAGATAATAAACGAAAACAAGGGGACTAATTCAGCAAGTTCCAGGACACTTGGATAATAAAACTAGCATTTCATAGCATAGAGCACAGTCATAGAAGGCATCTTTTTATGGGATATAAGGCTGATTCAAATAAATCACCACATACGGGCACATTCATTATTTTCAGTGTTTTCTCGAGTTCCGTATTTACATTCTCTGGGGATCACAAAGCACTGTGAGTATAAACTTGGTAAGAACACACACAAACACACTCTGACTAACTAGAAGTGTCATTAAAAGAAAGCAGTCATGAGAATTTTAGGATGGAAATCTTCAGGGAAAAGCATGGGGAAACACAGTGTACATAGAGAGGCGAAATCTCTGGTCAGCACTTGAGTCGCCCTGTCATTTTTATGGGCTCTTTGAGCTCTACCTGCTGTCTCTTCTGGACCTGAGTCCTCTGGAAGGGGCAGGGACAGAGAAGCAAAGGTCCCATCCTGAGACGCTTGAATCTGCAGCTGTCCTCCACAGCACTGAGCACTCACTGCAGTGGCCTCCCACCTCTTCCTGAGTGGTCATCCAACAGCAAGAGACCTCTGGGGATGTTTCTGGTGATCTGAGTCCCCTTAGTTAGGGGAATGTCTCTTAAAGCTGTACCTATTGCCCCAGATAGAGGGACTAGGGGTTGAGTCCTTCTGTGAAGTAGGCTCTTCCTCATCAGTGACTCCCTGTTTATAATTTATGTAAAAATCTCAGGAAGCTGCAACATAAACGTAACCTCCCTGGAAAAGCTGCATCTGACAGTAGTTATGGCCACTGGAGTACTTAGTTGCAAAGAGCCAGGGGTGAAAGCGTGGCACCCACGAGGAAAGCCAAGCAGGGGCATCACCTGCACGGTACTTCAGGAGCAGGTCCCAGATGGAACGTCTGGAGTAGGGGTCCACTCCAGAGGTAGGCTCATCCAGCACAACCACCTTGGCGTCTCCCACAAAGGCTATGGCGACAGACAGCTTTCTCTGCATGCCACCTAGAGGCACAATGAAGAAGGTGTCAGTGGGGTAGGTGAGAAAGAGAAAGGCCCAGGCTGGCAGCACAAGGGGCCCCTGGAATCCAACAATGGTTTGATGCTGTTCCCTTAGATGTCCAGACAGCATTCAGAATCCCAGTGCTATTTAGACCTCATAAATGTGGAAAAGGAGACCCTTGCTTCCTGGGACCTCACCATCTGAAATCTGTTCTTCTGTTTCAGTTCAAATACATAAATGACAAAGCAAATAAAGCCCAGGCTGCTGCAAGACTGTGTTTCGTATGGAAAATGATCCAGAGGTGGGCTGCTCTCGGGTTCTCGGAATCACTTCACAGAAGCTTCCGGCTATCAGGCACGCTCCTGTTAGTTACAAGTGTCCCCACCTCCTGGGTGCCCTGGGAAGCAATGGTCTGCCATCTGTGGCCCTGTCTCCTTCCAGCGAAGGCACCTGAGAGGTCCTGAGCTTCTTCATTCCTCTTGTGGTGGAGGCCTGTGTCCTCTAGCATGGCCTCCATCTCCAGCTGGGCCTCCTCCCAGGACTTCCCTTTCAGCTGGGCATAGAACAGGATGTGCTCAGCCACTGTAAGGCTACGGGGACAGGAGGACAGGAAAAGCAAAGGGCTCAGTAATTCTATCTCTCACAACTCATCTTATGGAACTAAAGATGAATATCAAGGTTTTGCAACCAAAACATTCACTGTGATATTGTTTGTGATATAAAACCAGACCAGTGATATAGCTCAGAGGTACAGCACCTGCCTGGAAAGCCCAAGGTTTTGAGTTCGATTGCCAGTACCAAAAAACAAAACAAAACAGAAAGCAACACAGTGCAGGGGCCAGGGGTTCAATCCCTGGGCCTGCTGTGCCAGCCCTGCCCCCGGAACACACTGAGATGGCAATTGAGACTGGGCGTGGTGGTGCACCTGTAGTCTGAGCTCTTGGGAGGCCATAAACAGGCAGATCACTATGAGTCTGATCTAGCAGTAAGACCCTTAACATCCTGTAGACCATTTCCTAAAACATAAAAAATAAAAAAAAAAAAACAATACAAACAAGCACAATCCTACCTAAGTATTTAATAAGAGAATGGATTCCCTGGTTCATTCATATGATGGAATTGTATGAGAACATTAAAATTCTTTTATAAAGCAATGTACAATGACGTGAAAAGATATTCATAATATCTTTGTTTAAAAGAGAAATCATATTTTAATTAGATTTTAAAATTATATGAGTAGTTGTATTCTCCTTTATAATTTAAAAGTATATATGTAATATACATACAAGCATAAGAAAAAGTTTTGAAAAATTACATAGCAGGGTATTAACAATTGTTGTCTCTGTATTGTGACTTAATTATTTTTGTTTTTATTTAGCTATCTTTATTTCTTCCTTCCTCCCTCCCTTCCTTTGACTATATATAGGTTTTTAGATAAGCAACGTAAGATGGGAAATAAAAGAAACAGAAAAGCTCCCTGCAAAGTCAATCCATAAAGCTGTGACTTAAAATGGAAAGACAGGGGCTGGTGAGATAGCTGACAAAGTGCCTGCTTTGGCAAGCTCAGGGACCAGTGTTCGATCCCTGGTCTCCCATGCTGCACTGGCCCTGCCTCCTGGGTACACTGAGCCAGTGACAAAGTCCAGGAGTGGTGGCACATGCCTGTAATCACCGTGCTGGAGAGCTGGATCACCACAGTCTGATCTGTGTAGTGAGACTCTGTACCAAATACACAAATGAAAAAACCTTTGGCCCCTGAAAGTAAGGATTTGAGAGCTGAGCAAGGGGACCAAGTATCTGCCATTCTGTGAGAGAACAAATGGTGTCACTCTGAGTACCAAAAGCACAGGTCCATGTTTGGTGGGCTAAGTCTCACCCCAAGGACTTTGGAAGAGCGTGGCCACATGCACCAGACAAGATCCCTGAGTGGGGCTCTGGAGAACATGTTGGGGAGGGGGAGGCAGGGCGGCAGACAACCCATCTTCTGTCTTACTTACTGGTGGAACAGGATGTTGTGCTGTGGGCACATGCCAAGGCTCTGCCGGATTGCATCCAAGTGGGTTTCAATGTCCTTTCCCCCAATGAGTACGGTCCCTGAGGTCGGTGGCAACAGACCTGTCAGGATAGACCTGCCAAGACAGTGTCATGGCAGGAAAGGTAACTTGCATTGGGAGAGCAGTCCCCTAGCAGTATGGGCAGGGACTCTCCCTGGGGACTCCTGCCCTGGCTCTGAATTAAACCCCAGGCCACCACTACTAGCTATAGGGTTCAGGTGTCCCATAGACGACATAGCACCAGTATGTACACTTAGGCCCTCATGCAGAGAAAGGAGGCAGGTATGGTCCTTGCTGCTGCTTGCTTCCCAGTGTTCCCAGGCCAGCACCAATGGCCTCCAGGCTCCTAGCCTCAGTGTTCACGTTCAGCCTCACGCCCGCCCTGCCACCACAGTGCCCAGTGCTAGAGAGGCGCTCATGCATGGCTTTTTCTTTGCCCTCTGGTGTGCAGTCATGGATATTGCAAAGCCATGTGTCACCACTACACATTCTGACTTGGGCCTGGAGAAGAGAGAAGCCGAGTACACCTAGCTATGCAATGCACCCCTCTTGATTCACTGATTGAAGTTAGACATCGAAATCATTACCAGTTGTATCACCTCTGGATTCAAAACATAAAAAGTCTAACAGCAATGTTGCTGTGATTTATAAAATGAGGAAAATAATGACTTATCTGTTTGGGTAGTTGTGAAGATTAAATGTATAAAATTGTGCATTACATTTATTTTACTTTTTTAATCTTTTATTTATTTATTTGATACAGGGTCTTGCTATGCAGCTCAGACTTGTATGATCCTCCTGTATCAGCCTCTCCAGCACTGGGATTACAGGTGTGCACCACCATGCCTGGCTCTGGGGCCCAGGGCTCTGGGGCTAACAGGGCACGCCCGGGGTTCCAGGGCCTGCACAGCATACAGTACCAGGGATTGAATCCCGGTACTGCCTAGCTCCCCAGCCCATAAATTGTATATTGCATTTAGGGAAAGCAAAATTCAGAAATATTACTATCATTATTACTAAACATTATTTCAGTCCCCAGAGAAAGTTGCATTTCTGCAATCAATGAAGTAATGTATTTGCCTCTGAGAAGTCCTGGGGTCCTGGAAGGACCTTCCAGGTCTCTGACCCTATTTGTTAATAGGGAGAAGAATACAATGAATTAACGCCACCACACCCAGCTCTGTCTGAGTTCTGATAAAATCTCAGGCTATCTGAACTTGTACTTAGCAGCTGGGTTCTCTGCTGACCAACCACTAGAGGGAAACAGAACCAAGTATAATGGCCCCAGCCCCACATTCCATTCACACTGAACTGCCTAAGAGCACATTCCTGCGCAGGGTGTAGACTACTTTTCCTTCCTGGGGCTCTGTGAGAAGCCAAGGACTTGAAGACTCTATCACAGAGGTTGCTGTCCCCAGAGGCCTGCACAGGAAAGCTTGGTGGCCACGTTTCCCTCAGCCTTGTTCTCTAACATGGTTGTTGGGCCCCTTAGAGAAGTGAGGGGAGCTCCTGAGTTGAGAGGTTCACTCAGAACCCCACGTCCTTCCTGAACTTGGCCTTCCGTGGCCAGGCTGCCACCACATTGGCCCACGTAGAGACTACATTCTTAGAGCATTCTTTAGAACTAAGACTGCCTCTTGTCAGAAACCCTGTGCTGGGGTAAAACCTGACTGGTAATTGATAGGAAAAGGAAGGCTCTTTTAAAACAAGCAGCACTCTGCAAACCTTGGTGCACGGGCTCAAGATGACCTTGGCTCGGTCACCACCATGGCTGACAGTAATGCAGGAGAGGCTTGGGATGGGGAAAGGACCCACAGGCAATTGTGGAGCGAGAATGGGCTCCTGGGCCCACTCAACCACCAAACCAAGTAGCTTCAGAGAAGTCCTTCAGACTCTTGGAATGTCCAGCTGTTCAATATACAAAGCAACCCTTTGTTGCTTTTGCAAAGATCGAATAAAGCAATATTAGACCATGTTTTGCCACTAAAACAAATGTCTGCCACTACAATTCAGTGGGAAGGTGTAGACTTCGGGTAACAGTGGAGAAATGAGGCTGGGAATGACAGTGGCATGGCAGTCCACAGCCTCTTTCAGAGGACTCACAAGGTGGTGGTTTTTCCTGCTCCGTTGTGACCCAGGAATGCAGTGATCTGGTTCTCATAGAAGGTAATGTTAAGACAGTCCACAGCTGGCCGGCGGGAGGGCTCAAAAATCTTTACCAGATTCTTCACGCATACCCCAGGAATCAAGCCTGGAAGTTCACGTTCAAAGAAGGAGTCTTGGAGGATAAAAAACAAGCATGATATAAATATAAAGCCTTCACGTGCCTGGTTCTCATGGTCTTTTTCTGACCACTGTCATTTGCCTCTAATTTCACCTGCCCCTGTGACTTCAGCAATGAGCTTTGTAAGGTAAACCAGAATAAGAGTGACTGTAATGGTAGTGAGCATTTACTTAGCAATCACTGAGCTGCTCCGTGCTTTCCATAAATTACCTCTTTTCACACAACTGCCCAATGGGCTGGCAGCCACTAAGCTCCTTCCTGTAGGTGAGGAGACTTAAGTCAGGCCGACGCTGTGCCCTATGAAGTTCCCAAAATCGTAAGTAACAGGGCTGGGACTGGAACCCAGAGCCCAAGCTTACCCTAGAGCTCTCACAGAGCAGGACCTAAGCTCCATCTTTGATCCCAAGCTCCTTTTCCAATAGTCTTCAGGATTCCACATAGATTTCTGGTAACAACTCAGGCTCCTCACATGTTCCCTAAAACATTTCTCTTCAGACTCTCCAAACCCATTCCTAGGGCCACCATTCCCTTGTCAACTTGAGCTGAAGTCTTTTGAGTAATTTTGATTACAGCTGACGCTTTGCTTCTCAGAGCTCCAGAACTCTTTCCTCCTGCTCGCACTCTTCCTCCGCCCCCACTCCGCTTTCCCTGTCTGCTCTCTGCTGTTCCCTGACACCCAGGATCTCCTTTTTTTCAGTTCCTCCTGACAGCATTGCAGTTCTAAGCATTTGCTTGCTTGAAAATAAAATTTAAAATTTTTAAATTCCGTTGCTTCTTCGGTGTGTCTCCTGGCTTTGCCAATGGGTGAGATGGAACTAGCTTCCCCTGACCCCCAATTTCAACCTTGTGCTACCATTCTGGGAAGAGATCTTCCAGAAGCATTGTTGCCTGCAATCTGCTCTGTGAGGAGCTGCAGGTCTCTGGCTTCAACTTTGTGAAATGGTGTCTGGTGGGTGTGTGGAGGCTAGACCCTCTCGCAGAGTGTCAGGCAAAGCCAGAGACCCTGCATCTCTCTAACCCATCCATGAGAAATGCATATAATTGGCAATGAAAATCTTTGGACAAAATATGGAACTTACTCAAGAATGAGCATCAAAAGTGAGGGATGCAAGACTGGTGCTGGTCCACCAGTCCAAGAATGATTAGGTAACTTCCACTGTCAGGAAAGGCTTTGATGGTTTGAATGAATGGGCTTCTAGATTTGTAACCACGAGTGAAGTGCAGTCAACGCCTCTCAACTCTCCTTCCCCTTGCACACAGAAGCACTTATTTTTGTCTTTCCTTATAGCTCATATCCGCTTCAAGTCCCAGTGACCCAAGTCATTGTTCTCGCTAAATCCTCGGAAGTCAGCACATTCGTGCAACTCACTTGGGATTTGCCTAACAAGGGCACAAACACACTACATACTTGGGCTTTGCTTTCTCCAGGAAGTATGCGTTAATGTCTGGGCCAGGCCATTCATTCCCACACGTGCAGCTGCACCCAGCTTAACACTGGTCAACAGAGGGAGTCAGCTTCCTGGGCTTCATTCCACCTGGAAGGAGGTGTTTTGTTCTGGCCCTTTGTGGGGCTTAGAGTCTTTCCCTTGCCTCTGTTCTGCTCTGTTTGGGGGCAGGGGTTTACCATTCATTCCTTCTGGGTGTTCTGGGTCCTCCATCTCCTCTGTTATGGGTTCAGTCCTTTCCAGTGCTCTTTCTTCTCTAGTTGAACACCCTGCACCAACCAGAAGCCAATGTGACTCTTTTAGTGAGGGCTGAGAATCAGTCCAGGCCAGGAAGGCGGAGCGAAGTGGGGGAAACAAATGTTTCCCACAGCCAAGGAAAGACAGTTCGTTCAGAAGGTTGTGCCAGCATTCCTGGGAGACTAGTTCCGTGTCCCGTGTCCCCCCTGCTTACCCCCATCCCCCGCCCATGGCCTGCAGCCTCTGGCCTGCTGCTGGGCTGCACTGCTCAAGCCTGATTGTGCAATCTTCCCCAAGCCCAGATTTGTAACTGGTATTTCAGAAGCAGGGAATCTTACCCCATACTGTGGCTTTTGTTTTGGTTTTTTGTTTATTTGTGGTATTTGTGGTGCTAGGGGTGAAACCCAGCGCCTCCCACATGCTAGGCAAGCCCTGTATCACTGAGCTGTATCCTCAGCTCTAGCATGTTCTCCTACAGTGCAAGAACAGGCCCACAGGGTCAGAAATTGTGATTAAAAAACAAACCAAAGATTGAATTTGGAATGGGTTCATTTTCTTTCGCTTACCACCAGTCCTTTTCATCCTGACCTAACCTAAAACGTCAAAATCAGGCTGAACCTTGAGTAAAAGTCTATCCAAGGAGATACGATGAGCAGGCAGCTCATCCGAGCTTTAGAAATGGTTCCCATGGGAAGCTCCTATCTGGAAGTTCAGATATCTTGAGATCAAGAGCAGGGTAGCGCCTGGCAGAGGCACAGGCCTAGACAAATTGTGAAGTGGAAGAGATGTCTGCACATAACTCTTGACCTTTTGTTTGGGGGAGGAGAAGACAAGCAGAAAAGCCAGCAGAGTACAGGAAACTGCTTGGTGGTTAGGGTCATGCAACTCCCAGTCCTTCTATCTCTGCGTCCTGCAGAATTTTCCAATCTATTCCCCACAACTCCTACGGTCACTCTACTAATGTCATACAACCTGAAGGTCAAATAAAATAATAAAGGGACTGCCTTCTGAACAGTCATGGAGCAAGTGTCTCATCAGGGAATGCATTCAAGCTCCAGATTTTGTGCCCAGTGGCCAGAAGGGATCTGAAATGCACCTTGGCCTCCATTTCGTCATCTGTAAAAAAGAGGGGACTAAGTGGAAAAATTCAGTTATTTTCTGATTTAGACAGTATTGAGGATCCTGTTCAATCTCACCTACAAAATAGATTAAAAATAGTTGACTTCTGTCAGCAAAATATATGATTTACTTTTTTTTTTTTCTTTTTGAGGCAGGTTCTTAATATGCTGTTCAAGATGGACTTGAACTCACTACGTAGCCCAGGCTCACCTCAAACTCATGGTGGTTGTCGTGCCTCAGCCTCCAAATACTGGGGATTACAGCTGTGTGCCACCATGTCCAGCTATTATTTACTCTCAAAGGAGCACATTTGTCTTAAGGTGTTTAGAAGTAGAGTAGCTCTTGGGATTGCAGAGAGGGAGAATAAGGCCCCAGGTTCTGATATTTACTGACATTAAAAGTATTCCAGCAGCATACTTCTGAGTTAAAAATTCCCACTTATGATGGGCTTACAGCTCTATTATAGTGAAAATGTAAAGGTTAATAGGTAGAAAAATTGGGGCCAGGGAGATGGCTCAGTGGAATAAGCGCTTCCCTGGCAAGTGCAAGGGCCTGAGTTCAATCCCCAGTTCCACCAAAAAAAAAAAAAAGAAAGAAAAGAAAAGTTGCACAAAACCATGAAAAAATAATGAGCTATTAGAAGCAGTGTTGATTTGCATCATTAAGAGGAAGAAGAGAAGTAGGAGGGAGAAGGAAAAAAAATGATTAAAAAAAAAAGTAAAACAAAACAGAAAACCTACCCAAGCCTTTTAAATTCCCTATTCTAAGGCCCTGGAGAAGACTAGGGTCTATCTCAGTGCTTAAAGGATAAATCTTGGCCCAGGTCCAATAACTCAAAGTAAAGGGAGGGGGGCAGCCTAGATTGGAAGGTATTTCCTTTGCTTCCAGGTCTTCCCAGGTGTAAAAGAGACTCTAGCGACAGCTCTAGAATTTCTCTGCCTTCTAAGAACTCACAAAAGAGTCTGTGCTTTTCCCACTTCTACTCTCCCTAGGCTGCCTGTTTTGCTCAAAGGTAAATTTTATCTATGAGATATCATGGGTAAGTGCCCTTTTAATCTCCTTTTTGGTCACACTAGAGTAGGGCATGCCAAATTCCAGTATGACTGATGTTCTTACGGGAACATGGCCAGGTAAAGACAGACACAGAGAAAATACGGTTGGAAGATACAGGATTAGAGTGATGCAGCTATAGGAAAGAAGAGTAAAAGGAAAGAAGGAAGATGACGAGATAAGAAAGACCGACACCAGAAAAGCCAGTGGTGCCTCCATCTCTGGGTGAGTCTTCATCTTGGGAGAAGGAGTTAATTTATAGTTGGAAAACTGGAGAGAAATCAAAGGCAAAAGAGAGAAGTTACAGTGGAGAAATACAAATCTTCCTTCATGATTTTCTGGTCTGTTTTACACTGCAAAATTAGGAAAGTCATTTGAGTCTAAAGTGGTGTGGCTTTCTTGTAACAGGGCATTCATTCCACTTGGGCAAGCTATTTGTTGATTCTTGGCCATTCACTGTGGCCCAGCAACTGGAGGCTGTGCTGTCAGAGGCTGTGATGATACACCCCACCTGGTGGCCTGGCTGACACAGCTAGCTTATCCAAAAAGATACCCTTGGCATAAAGTGCCACCTTGCGGACCCACACAGCCTGCACATAGCCCAGGGAGCAAGCTTTAAACCTCAAGGTTTTAAAGTTTTTAATAACTCACCTTCACCACCAAGCCAATAAGACTCTTGTAGAAGGAAGTACCAGGGAAGTGGGGTTCCATAATCACCTGAAAAATAATGAAGAGAAATTTAAAGAGAATAGAGAAGGGCCGGCAAGATAGTTCAGCATATTAAGTACCTACTTAGGTAAGAACAGAGACCGGGGTTCAATCCCTGGAACTACATGCTGTGCCAGCCCTGCCCCCAGGCATGCTGAGCCCTGAGACCTGGCGTGGTGGCACATGCCTGTAATCTCAGCGCTGGGGAGGCTAAAAACAGGAAGATCACTACAAGTCAGACCTACATAGTGAGACCCTGTACCAAATACACAAAGAAAGAAAGAAAGAAAGAAAGAGAGAGAGAGAAAGAGAGAGAGAGAGAAAGAAAGAAAGAAAGAAAATAGCCATAGTAATCTCCCCACTGCACTATACCACAGCTCTATAAGACCTAGAATTTATCTGAATTCAAATTTCAGCTACATATATTTGTAGTTCATAAGCTCTTCTACAGTCATCCATGGAGCTGCTGCCAGAAAGACTATTTCTCCTAACATATTTTAATTCAAAGCGTCATTTCTTGGGAAGGGTGTTGTTTCCAGCAATACTGAGACTGATGATGTTGGTTAACATTAATTCTCCAAGAAATTAAATCACATCATTTTTCAGCAGCTACCAGATTACAACAGTGATAATAACTAGCATTTGTGCATGCGTTTGTCGGGCCTTGCTGTAAGCACTTTCAAGGTGCTAAGTAATTTAATCCTCCAATCTTTGGAGATGATAGTAATATTATTCTTGAGTATATGGAAACTGCAGCATGCTGAATTAAATCTACTTCTAGGTCACAGGGAATTAAGTAGAAATGGAGGAATTCTAACAGGCAAACTGATACTCATATTTCCCATAAGCCCTCATTCTTATGGATCCAGTAGGATTTCAAGAAAGAGAATCCCAATTTCCAGTTCAATTCTTTTTGCTATTTTGTTCCTCCTTACCAAATGTTGTTTTTGTAGAACACTATCTACGTGTTGGGAATGTAGCTGTGTCACAGAGCACTTGTCTAGCATGTTCAAGGCTGTGGGTTTGATTCCCAACACATACACAAGCACACAGCACTGTCTTCAATTTTTAAATATTTGTCATGTGCTGTGGCTTTTGCCATCACTGGATGATGTGGAAAGCTCCACAGGGCAGGCCTGCATCTATCTTTTCCACCCCTTGATTCCTAGGACCTGGCCTTGGTGGACCTCACTCATAGGCACAGATCAGTAAATAGTTGTTGACCAAAGAAACAAAAGCTTTAGTTTGCCTAAGTAAAGTCCTTGAATTGTGCACAATTCTAATTTTATTCCAATTAATTTTTACTAAATCTTTGTGCAATAGCACAGGGAGTTACAAAAAGCAGGCTGATGAATTTTAGGTCACTGTCATGTGTTGAATCATGTCCCTTCTCAAAAAGATACGTTGGGGTCAGTGGTTTTATACAAAATATTGTTGGCCTTTTAGTCCCTAATTTGTGTAAGAATTCCAATTTTCTATCACTATGTTATTCATAATGGGCACCATTCTGCCCCCTAAGTTAGTGCTAATGAATGACCTAAGATAAGGCCTCAAGATAGCTTCACCATGGAACTAAAAAGACCAGACAAGGGGAAAAAGGGAATTTTAGCTTTAAACATCAAACTTTGGAGAGGGAAAGAGGACTGAAGATTGAGTTTTAAAAACTCTGGAACAGGACTTGGGGAGTTCTGTGTTGGTGAACATATTTTGCATTGGTGCTGGGAAGATGTTGGGCCCAGGGAGGGTAACACTCCGCATTACCCCTTGCATCTCTCCCAGTAAGCTGTACTTAGAAACAGAACACTAGTAACACATTTACAGCTGGCTTCTGAGTGGAGGGAAATCTTATGGCATTGAAGCTGTGACAACTGCACAAATTCTGGATGGTGTCAACACTGAATGGAATAGCTGCTGTCAGAGAGTTGGTCAGTGCTGGAAATACATATACATTTGGAGTCAGGATATCTCAGAATGTGGCCTTGTTTGGAGATAGTCATTGCAGATATTTTTAACCTGAGTAAGATTACACTACAGCAGGGTATGCCCATATTACAATATGACTATTGTTCTTATAAGAAGATAGCCAAGAAAGACAGATACAATGAAAATGCCACTGGAAGATTTCAGGTCAGAGTGATGCAACTACAAGCCAAAGAAAGATTACTGAAAGACATCCAGAAGCTAGAACAAGGCCAGGAAGAATCCTAGCCCGACAGCTTTCAGAGGGAGCCAGCTATACCAACACCTTGATTTTGGATTCCTGGCCTTCAGGACAGTGAACTATGAATTTCTGCATTTTAAGCTACCCAGTATATGGTACTTTATTATAGCAGTCCTAAGAAAGCAATGTGCCCAGACTGCTAGGATCTGAACCCACGCCTGTGGACCAAGCGCAACTATCTGCCTCCTCTTCAGGGTTGCCACCTACTTATTCCTGAAGTATGGGAGTTTCTCCCTCCCTAGGGACCAGCCCCAGCCTCACTGTTCTTTGCTTGCTCTTGGTCACAGCATCAAGAGCCTGGTCCACACACCTTAGCCCAAGGAGGTGCTTGGTTACCACAGAGACACTCAAAGACACTGTGTCTCTAGCCCTACAAAAGTCACTTTGAAGTAAAATCTGATTTTTTTTTTTTTTTTTTTTTTTTTTTTTTTTTGTGGAACCGGGGATTGAACTCAGGTCCTTGTCCTTGCCAGGCAAGCACTTATTCTACTGAGCCACCTCCCCGGCCCCTAAAATCTGATTTTTAAAAAAGTAAATAGAAAACTATACAAATGGGTAACTGTGATGCAGGAACTGATTTTCCACATTGCAGATTAGGTATTTATTCAGGGCCCATTAAATATCAGGTATTATTCTGGGCATCAGGACTGTCTACAAGACTGTATGCCTGCTTTGTGGACTTGTTTTAACAATGGTAGAGCATCAATAAATATACACATATAAAGATAACTCATGTCAGGTGGTGACACCAAGAGAAGTAGGGAAAGTGGGTGGGGGCACTACACAGAACCTGTTTACATAGTATAGGTGTCTAGATAACTTCAGCCTGGAAAGATCCCTATGACAGCCAGGCACGATGGCACATGCCTGTAATCTAAGCACTCAGGAAGCTGAGGCAGGAGGATCACAATGAGTTTAAGGCCAGCCTGGGCTACATGGTAAGTTTCAAGGTCAGCCTGAAACTCTGTCTCAAAACAGAACAGAGTGGGCCGGCCAGATAGCTCAGTGGACTAAAGCACCTGCTTAGACAAGCTCAGGGACTGGGGTATGATCTCGGGATACTGTTCTGGCCCTGTCCTGGGGGGCATGCTACAACAACAACTGAAACCTGTGCCAGTCCCACCCCCGGGATGCACTGAGATAGTGATTGAGGCTGGGCCTGGTGGCACAGGCCTGTAACCCCAGCACTTGGGAGGCTGAAATCAGGAGGATCATTACAAATCCAATCTGTGTAGTGAGACTTTGTAGACCCTGCACTAAATACATTTAAAAAAAGAAAGAAAGAAAAGAACAGAGCAAAACAAAATAAAAGATCTCTGTGATAAAATAGTTGAACAGAGACCTAAACAAAATAGAAACGCAAGCCAGCAGATTGGAGGGGTGGTGTGGTAGTGTGGAGAGAAACACTCCTGGAAGTGAGAAACACATGCATGGCACACATTGGCCTAGGGAGGGCAATATGACTGGAGCAGAGAGGCACTGGGGAGAAGGGAAGAGCACCTGGGGAAGAATTACTGGAGCCCAGGTAATGAAACATCTGCTAGGCCAGGCATGGGACACTATTTTACTTTCAGTGATAGGAAAAAACTCTGGAGGAAAGCCTCACCAAAAGGAGAAAGGTGATGCAACCTGAGGTGGATTCTGAAAAGAACTATCTGAACATAAAGTAAACAGCAAACTAGAAGGAAGTATGGTGGAGGAAGGAAGCTTGCACTGCACTGGGAGGTGGTAGGAGTGGGGACACAGGATCAGATTTTAGATCAATTTCTAAAGTACAACCTAGACAATTTGTTGGTGGGCTGCTGACTTCTAGGTTTAAATTTCAACATTTGTTCTTTTTTTTTTTTTTTGTGGAACCGGGGATTGAACTCAAGCCTTTGCGCTTGCCAGGCAAGCGCTTATTCTACTGAGCCATCTCCCCGGCCGCTCAACATTTGTTCTAAAAAGCCCAAATTCAAAGAAATTAGAAGGCATGAAATTTAATTAGATGAATGGGGAAGCCTGGGGACCCAAAGAAAGCAAATGCCTTTACTTTGGGAAGGGAGATGCTTACCTGGAAACACCTGGTCAAGGTACCAGGCAAGCAAGCCATACAGAGCTGCATCAAGCAGCATCATCTGCATGGACAACAGGAAGCTGAACTCATCCCCTTCCATGGGGCTGTTCCCGATGTTGCTCCACTGCAGCCCCAGGCCTTGTTCCTCAAAGCGAACCAGGTACTCAGTGCCAAACCCAAAAGCCACAGGAGACAGCAGGCTTTGGGGGGGGGGGGGGAAGAAAGGTATTTTACCACAAATAAATGCAATCAAATATCCTTAGGGCAGGGAGGAAGACTGCAAAGGGCCTACATGTGTCCTAGGGTAAGGCTGCTAGGAGCAGCTAAGGCAGTCTTTCCATAGAAAGAGAATTCTGGGAATGCCTCTCAGGCTTTAGAAACCCTTGGTAGTTGAGTTGTAGAGTAATGAAGAAATGTCACATTGCATAATACACCCAACCCTTTGCTTTTTTCCCTCTTCCCTCTTTTAGAAGATCAAACTGTATTGCACAGAACAAAGACACTAACTGGATCTGCTCTGAAAGAATCCCCTTGGCAGCATCTATAAAATCATCAATTTCCTAGGGCAAGTGAGGGCTAGGCAGGGAATATGAGTGTGACCTCCTGAGGGCTGTCGGAGAGGCTGGAGAGACCTACGCTCTAATGACCTACCTTTCCCATCTCCAGACAGGGAACAATCATTTTCTTAAGTTCTCTGTGCAGAGAACCAGATAATGGACTAGGTGGAGTGCAGAAGGAAGTCTGAAGAGGAAGTTCCCCAGCCAAGCCCCATGGGTGGTCTCTGACATGACAGAGCACACAGCACATACACAGGGATTCGCTATTCCCATTTTGTCTGCTCAGAGGTTTTCCTAGAGTTTGGAAGGCCCTAGACAGGGTTCAGGGTGTATTTCTGTTTAAAAAAAAAAAAAAAAAAAAAAAAAAAATGAAAGAAAGAAAGAAGAAAGGCCTCTCTAGCTATATCAATGACCAAAAAAATCATTTTCACATATCTCAGCTTGCGGGCCAGGGAAATGGCTCAGTAGAATAAGCACTTGCCTGGTTCTAGGAAAAAAAAAAAAAAAAAAAAAAAAAAATCTCAGCCTGCTATTGTCCCCACAGCTGCCAGGCCTACAGCTTCTTGGTAGATCCACATTCCCAAGAAGTTGACTTAGCACTGTCTGATTACAGAGTGATTACCAAAATAGCCCAGCTCTGCCCACAGCTCAGTCATAAGGATTTCTACTTCTACTCATTGTGATCATCTTAGAAAACTGGATGCTATAAATAGCAGCAGTTAACTTCTTACTTAACATGAGAAAATAAAAGGTAGATGCCCTGACTACTCTGGAGCCAAATACAATTTGGGTTGTGAGAACAGGTTGTTCTGCCAATAGAAAGGTAGACTTTTTTTTTTTTTTTTTTGACCACACAGTCATGGGGAGATTTTAGAGAACAAGGAAAACTGTACTCTCTGGGGCTGAGATTGATTACCATGGGCTAAGAAGACGGGTGGAAATTCCCACTTCAAACAATTTTGAAAAAAATATTAGTTTGGGAATCTTGAACTAAGAGGTCTCTCAGGTAATCCAACATCAATTTCTGGAGCCTTCTGGCTACACAACCTGATTCCGTGGGCTCATTTCTATACTTTCTCTGTCTGCTAGAAGAGCAATCTAATTATTTAAATATGAGATAACCAAAAATTGCATTTTCATTAATTTTTATAAGGTAATATAAAAACAACAATTTTATCAAATTTATTCAAAACAAGAATCAACTGATTGAAATGACACCAGCCGGAGCGATGCTCAGGATAGTCAGTATTTAAACAAATGTGCTGACTGAGGGACGGACACTCAGGGTAAAATATTCAAGGCAACTGTAGAATTTCTCAGGTCCTAGTTTGTTAGAAGGGAAAAAATCTTTTAGTTAGTGGAAATGTTTTTCTGGACAGACTGTAAGGGAACAAGCTCTGACCCTTCTCAAACTGTGAGAAAGGAAAGCTGAGTTTCTTGTGGAGAAACAGCAGGGGCCACCAGCCCAACTGGTTTGTTCAGTGACTGCCAGGGCAGATGACCTAAGCAGGTTTAGTGAGGAATAGCTGTTAGGCTGCTCAGGGTGAAGATTGCCTCACTTTTGGCCCTCTACCTTTGAGCCTTGGTTTAACCTTCTGTTCTTTTGAGCCAGAAGGCAAAGGATCTCATCAGAGCTCAGAGAGCTCTCCTCAGAGAGTTCTCCTCAGAGAGCAGCAGCTGTCTGCTACAAACTCTTTGTAGGAGATATATCATAGGCTAGGGTGACTCCAAGTCCCTCACCACAGCTTTCTTCAGCTTGGCTGTCATCTGGTCCTGCCAGGCAAAGCACAGAATGTGTGGCAGGTAGAGGGTGAAGTAGATGACACCGCTGCAGGCTGCTGCCAGGCTGGCCTTGGAGAAGAAGGTGCTGAGCAGGAAGCACTGCATGATCGTGGCAGTGGCGAAAACCAACAGAAACAGGAAGACGATGGAAGGGTCACTGTAATGTAGGATTCTTCCATGCTAGAACCAAAGAGATTGTACATCAGCAATCCCTACCCATACCTTGGAGCACTGTCCCACTCAAGAGGTGACCCACATACAGCGAAGCCAAGACCTCCAGGAGCCATCTGTCCTATTGTTAGTGCCCAAACTTCCACAAAACACATTCAGTGGCATGAATTCCTTTAATCTTACACATGCTGATTTCCCTAGAAGAGGCAACACATTAGGCTGCCTGCCAATCATTAGTAATGTTAAAAAATTAATTGGGAGGCTATTTAGTTGAACTGGCTCCAGTGTCCTGGGTTCATAAGAACACAAAACCTAACTCCTCTAAACAATTTAACCTTTCAGAAATTGCCTATTAATCTCTAAGCAGAGACTTTAAGTTACCAAATATTTTTTCATCTTTGTCTTGCTTCTTTCCCCCACTTAGTGGAACTGTTGTGGTCTATAGCCATCTGATTCATGAATCACTGTCTGCTCAAATAAACTCCTTAAAAATGCAATGTGCCAAGGTTTATCTTTTAATAGTAATGATTATGGGTTAAATAAGCAAATCTGTGGTGGGAACTGAGCCCAGGACAAGGGAAGGTGATCTGAGTGGGGACTTAGAGCACCAGTAGCACACTGGGTGTCCTGAGTAGATGGGACAGAGGGGAGGGGAGAGACAGAGAAGAACAGGCTCCAATCTTTCCCCTGGGGTTTGGCCTGGTCACTGAACCATCTGGACTGGTTTCTGAGTTTTGCCACTTACAAAGGCGAAGATGTTGGTAGTAAATGCAGACAATTGGAAGTGGATTTGTCATCATCCATGAATATGACACAAATGATTGCACATAGTACGTAGTATCTTTCACATTGGCCATGTAGGAAACGGGATCAAACTAGCAATGTTCACATATAGATCATACATGCTCCACACTTTTCTCAGAAACTTAAAAACCTAAATATGGGTTCTGGGAATTCTTGG
Source organism: Octodon degus (assembly GCF_000260255.1). Lineage (NCBI taxonomy): Eukaryota > Metazoa > Chordata > Mammalia > Rodentia > Octodontidae > Octodon > Octodon degus. The sequence continues at coordinate 6,527,852 of NW_004524650.1, read as the reverse complement.
AATGCCTTTCAGTTTTCAGAAACCCCTGTCCAATACCACTGAGCCACCTCTTGCACGTTCAGTGGAACACAGGCAAGCTGCAGTGCCAGGGGAAGACAATCACCACGTTGCATAACACACTAACAGAACCATGTTCTCCTTCCTATCTTTTCTTTTTCTTCCTCCTTTAGGTATATGGTCAGCTCACTACTGGTGTCTGACCTGTGGTAATGGTTCTTGAAAGCACTGGATTCCTCTGAGGGGAAGAGAGAAACCAGTATCTACCACTAGCATGTGAGAATTGAGTAGAATAAATGTGCCTCTTATCATCAATGGCCAATATTTTTCCTTCATTTTCTCATGCCTGTTGGTCACTGAGAGAACAGATTAAGAAATAGAAAAAAAAATGGAAAGAGGAGGTGAAAGGAAACTATACTTAACTAGAAGCAAAATCTCAGAAAACCTAAATAAAAATAAAAATTAAGACTTATGAGTCCCAATTTTATGTGTCAATCACTGCTCCATATTGCCAAGACTCACTATCCTTGATCCTGTGCAACTCCAGCTAAGCAAGTCCATGGCTGAACATATCATTTTGACTGGCAGAACTTTAGGAAAATGGTTGCTGTTCTCAGCAGAGTGAAATCACTTTCTTACCCTAACCCAATGTGAAGTCCTGCAAACTTAGGGTTGTATACTTTCTCATTATTTTAAGCCAGGAATATAGATTACATGGCCAACCTCACAGTCTCACTGGCCTTGGCTTCTCTCATAATCTTTCTGTTTTTGTTCTTAATGAAAGAATAACAATGGAACCTTCCCATTGTCCCTGCTTCCAGCTTCTTTCCTGCATAGTTGAGTAGGGGAGGAAGGGACAAGTGAAAGATGGGAGCCTTTCAAAGGAAAGCCCTATTTTTGTATGGAAAGCTTTGTTTCCGTCTTCACTAAAACAATATTCTGGTTCCCACAAGGAGAAATCTCTTTGTGCTACAAAGTCTTGGTGAATATATTTACCTCATATCCTACAAGCTTTGAAGCCCATTTTTAGGAAGGCGAAGCTCACTGTCACTTATTAGAAACAAGTCAGGCAAAACCTCATGGCCATTCAGTCAGATTCACTCATAGATTCCTTTAATTCTGAAGACACGAAAGGTTGTCAGAGTAGAAGGACAGTGAGTGAATAACAAGAAGTTCAGCTTCTCCCCTTATCTCTGTACAGCACTGAGTCTTGGCAAAAGCAAAGTTGTATTAGATAGGGTGAGGTCATTTGAGCAGAATGACCTCTATTTCTTCACTGGTTTTGATCAAATTCTTGCACAAGGTTTTGGCAAATGCCACAGCACATTGGATTACAATGCAATATTAAACAAAACTAAGATTTAGGAATTGTACTGTGAAGAGAAAGGGCAGGTTTTGGTTTAAATGCATGTGTATTAGTTGGATAAGATATATGAAGGAACATTTCTGAATCAGGTGGGCACCCTAGGTGTGGTCTTGGGTATACTGCCAATTATAGAGGGGTGCTCAGTATGATGATAAGAGCAGAACAAACCTGTCGAGCTTATATGAGGAGCTTAGAGAGCCTGAAGTGTGAAAATTACACCAGATTCCATCCAAAAAAAATCAAAACTATCAAATTTATGTGCTTATTAATCAAGTACAAAGGATCATCTTCTGTGGAAGAACTAAAAATGAAGACGAGCACTGTATTGTGAAATGATGTTTTGTTTTGTTTGTCTCTTTCTGATAGGGTCTCACTATGAAGTTTAGGCTGGACTTAAGCTCACTTTGTAGCCCAGGCTGGTCTCAAATTTGCAATGATCCTCCTGCCCCAGCCTCCTGAGTGCTGGGATTACAGACATGTGCCACCACACCCATCTTGAAATGATGTTTTATTTCTAACTCTGGCTTGAAGGGCTTTGCGAGTTTGCAGAGGATGGACCAGTGCAGTCAGACTATAAAAAACTCCTCATCACTGATGAATTCCAAATTCCATTCTTTAAAACTGATAAGTCTTGGTGAAGCCATGAATAGTCTGGCCATGATGATGATTAATGAACAGCTGAGATCCCATCCTATGACTACTGTGAAAGGGCTGTCCACATTCCAGGCAGTCAGTTGTTTGAATGGTGATCCCAGAAAACACTCCTTGACCTCATTTCTGTATTTGGAAAGAGAGGGGCCCTTTGAATGCACCATCACCCTGTGCTGAGCTCTGTTAATATCAGTATCTCCAGATGGCCAGGGACTGGGCCCGGAAAGTCTAAATATGCTATGGATCACTAGGCAGGAAGTGGGAGATACAGGACATTATGATCCAGAGGCTCTTCAGGGGATACTGTGTCTCTCTAGTGTTTTCTACCAAGGTTGAAAGGACTGGGAAGCTGAGTGTCATTCTTTACTTGGTTGTCAGATGGCTAATCCAGGGACAAGTATATTAACAGAAGGAAAGGCGGGGGGGGGACCCCACTGAAACATTTCTGGGGCTTCTCCCTTTGCCTTACCATGATGAATAGTGTCAGGAGAAAGATGCTCATTGACATGATAGAGAAGCTGTCCAGGAACCAGGTGCACCAAATCACTGCATTGGAGACACCCTGATTTTTCAAGGTCTCCTTTAGCCTCAACTCCTTTTCCAAGACAATGTCCTTCACAGTCATGGAGACAGAGTATATCCACGCCAGCACCATGAAGATAGGGAAACAGCGGTTCAGGATGATCATAAAACTAAGGCAAGAGGAGAGAAACAGAATAGTAGCATTCCCTGTAGATATAGAGCAACAAAGTTCAGGTGGAGGGAAAGGAAAATGTTAAAATCTCCACTGACCACTCCAATGCGATGGAATAATTTAATGTATTTCAAATTTCCCTGAAGCTTATTTTTTCTTCAGAGTAAGACAGTGGCTTTATGAATAGTGCAGATGAGTGCTCTATAAATAAAATGTATACATAAAGTCATGCTACCTGTGTCACATAGTGTAGCTCTTCCCTGTAGGGCCACGTAGAGAAAGATTGAAGACTTGACAGAGCAGGGTATGATTGGTACAGAGAGGTCCATGCTCACTGGCATGGAAGCCTGCAAGGTGGAGTGCAAACAAAAGGAACTGGTAATGAAGAGATTGATAACTGGTACACCCCACCCCAGGAGGCCAACCATCTCAGTATTGTCTGCCCTGTAAGATTACATTCTAGTTATGTGAGGTGAAGGGCAAGATAACTAATCAGTGTGGCACTTTCAGCAGGCAGCTGGTCAGTCAATAAGTCAGTGATTCAGTAGTCCCTGACTCACCAACCATCACAGGTGGAGTTCATCCTTCTGCATACACTCCAGCAGGTTGGTTAAATTGAACAAACCAGAATTATTTTATGGTGAACTTTGTACATTCTCCCTGTGTGAGATGCACTTGTAAAGCTCTTGGGCTTATTATCTAGTGGCAAGTGTGGGGTGCTGTCACAGGTTTCACTCCAAATGACTGCAGGGAGAGAACCTGTCATAAGTCAGGCACTTCTGGAGCCAGCCACCAGGGGACTCTCCCACCCTGGATGACTCGAGTCCCTACTGCCTCATCACACCCCCACTTCCTGGTCAGCCATTCTCACTGTGGTCCCAGAGTGGGCCTGCCTCTGCCTCCAAGTGCAGAACACCCACTGTTATCACTCTAATCCTCCATAGAGTCAAGGCTGGAGAATTGATTGGCCTAGAGAGTTGAGAGAAGTTTTCTGTGTCTATACTGGGCTTTATTGTATAGTCTCTCCAACTGACAATGTAACTCTTCCTTTCTTCAGACTGGGCATGTTTTCCTCTTTCCTGAGCCCTTTCAACATACAGGTACACTCTGGTGAACCTCCCAGACCTCACCTCCCCAACCCCAGGAGTTAAATTCATAAGCCACCTATAGGTCTCTATCATTGTCCTGGGAGTGTTTCTAATTCCATCTGCCCCAGCTGAAATGAGCCCATCCAGCACCTTTCCCTCTTTGTTCGTCTTTGTACCAATGCTCAAATCTGTTTTTAACAAAGCAGTAGGCTACTTCCTTGGCAGGCTACTAGCTGAGGGATGGACAGGCGCAGGAATGGGGTTGGATGCGGAGGAAGGGCTAAGCTCATCCAACACATTCCTCCACCTTTTCATCAAGCATACATCATGGGAATGTTAATTAGGGAATGAGCTGCATTATTCTGAGGCTCCTAGAAACCAGACTTACTTGCCATGCAAAATCCAAATCTGCTGATTTGGCAATCATTGGGCAAACACTTGGACCGGAACCCTTCCACATACCAAACATATTAGATAGTGGGAAATTTAAAAAACCTTTGTCTCCTCCCCCAAGTTTACTTCCTGTGCTTTAATTTTCACCTTCCCTTTTGCACCTCCAACACTAAATCTTTCTTCAGTTTCTCCTGCCTCCATCTGAAGCAGAGTTCCATTCTCCCTAGCCTGGCCCTGGACCCTGGAGTTCTTTCTGCAGTTAACACAGCCCTGGGAATGCCCAATCTCAAGCACCCATGACTTGTCAAAGAGGAGGATGTAGTCCTGGGACTCACGAGTCATCCACAAAGCAGGGGTAGGGCATCTGCTGAAGATAGATTCCAATTGGAGTTTCTACCCCAGCCTGACTCCTTGTGATCCCCTGCTCAATCATGTCCTGCAGATAGGCAAAGCCACCCCAGATGTACCGGAGATCTTCCACGGGGTCTGCCCTGGGACCAGAATCCCAGTACCTAAGAAGACACAAGGTAGGAAAGACAAATAGAAATTGTCATAGAAATAGACTGTGAATAGAAATGGGCAGCTCACCCAAGTGACAAACTCAAGGTGACTTGGAATACATTCTCTTTAAATCTTTTTCCTAAAGTTTCCTACCTGTGCAATTTTGACTTCTAGACTATGAGCCATGCTATGATTCTTTTTGCTCTTATTTAAGGACTCTATTGTGAGCTGCACAAAATATCTTATTTCCTCTTATTTAGCTTAATTTTACAATCCCTTATTGAATACCAAATGTAATTCTCACAGACTTCAGAAAACCCAGCGAGTTCTGCCTGAAACATCACCTGTCCTTGATTTTATTGGTTTTCTCCACCACATCTATGTCCATCCGGATCTTGTACTCCACATGCGGTGGGAGGGAGCTGGTCCAAGGATACATGTCAGGGAATACCACACCAGCCCAGAACCTGTTTTCCTCCAGCAGAGACAGAGCTCGTTGGGTGAGCTGATTTTCATCATCATAGCTTTCAAACTTATCCAGCACCAGACACTGCAGACAATCACAAGGGTGGAGAGAGGTTGATGAGCACCAACCGTAGAGATTCCATGATATGCAAAAAAGCAGAGGATCAGTGATTGTCCCAGGGGATGGGTCAAACCCAAGGAGACCTAGAAATTTCATGTTTGCATAACTCCAGGGTCTGGCGTTAATTTCTCAATGAGCCTAGTTGTGCAGGGCACTTGGAAATGCTGAGTTGAGCTTCTGTCTGCCAAGTTAGAGGGTACGGTACTGCCCAGCTGTCCACAGCTGTCCAAATACACAAGTCCTCAAAATGACAAAAACATTCACAGCCCTCACTCCCTACACAGAGACATGAGGGAGTGGGGTCATGGTGGACACAGGCTGCTTTGAAGATCAGAAAAAGCTGACAATAAAAGAGAGTTAAGGAGGGAAACACTCCTAGTGCTGAAACTTTCTGTTCTCTCTGAACATACTAGCTGGCCAGCAGAGGGAAGAACAGAAAAGAAAGACAAAAACAGGGTGCCAAAATAATTCCATCTGAGAAATTATTTCCAGTAACAAGGTTATGACAAGAAATGCCAACAGAGGAGAAGAAATTTCCATATTAAGTCTCCTTTTTCCTCCTAAAAAAAAAAATTACCTCAAATGCACAAAACTAAGAATCGCTTTTAATTTAAATATGAGGTAGCATGCTTATATAGACTTGTTTAAGCCTTTATTTATATTGTACTGGCATTTGAGTTTTTCTTCTACAATTATTCCTGTATACATCAGGGACATCTATGTCCATGCTCCTTAGAGTGTAACTCCTCAGGAAGGTCAGATGGCCTTGTCTTGATTAATTTGCTCAATGAATACTTAATGAGAGTGTGCAGTGTGCCAGAGCCTGCCTGGCTCCAGTAATACAGGGAAGAAAGACAAAGTGTCTCCCTGAAAGAAACTCAATCTTAATGAAGGAGAGGTTGGCGTGAATCAGCAATCACAGCAGATATGACAGGTCCAGTTGAAATCAATCTCAGCAGACCCAGGGAAAACTTGGATCAATTAAGTCTATGGGAAGAATCCTGAAAGATTGCCTGGAGGAAGAAAGTCCTAAGTGGGAGGAAGATGAGCCAAAGGAATGGGGGTGTTAGGTCAAGCACAAGGAACCACGTTTAGGGTGTCTTGGGAGCTATGAGAGTCAAGCAGGGCTTTCCGTCCTCTGCTGTACTTTGCATACTAGGGAGCTTTAAAGAAATGCCTATGCCAGCTTCTACACCAACAGTTAAATCAAAGCCTCTACTAGGAGGTCTGGATAAACCCAGACAACAATAGGGTTGGGGCCACTGTAGGGGTCTAAGTAGAAGTATACTGCCTAGAAGCACATCATGTCTCCAACAGACCCTGCTTGGGGCAAGGATGTAAGTGGTAAGACTAGGTCTGAAGGCTATTGAGGCAACACAGGCTTGAAGGAACCAATGGACTCCCTGGGGCTCAGTTGGATGCTCACGTAACTGGAGAGGAGACAAGTGCTGGAGGGGATCCACCTGAGGTGATGCGGAGAGAAGGTGGCAGACCCTGAATTCCTCTGCAATTTGCAGCTCTAGCTGAGCTTGTTTGGAGGTCTCCAGAACTGCAGGAAGAAGAATCCAGTCTGCGGCTGGGATCCTGTGGCTCGAGGGGTCGTGTGTGTGTGTGCTTACTGTGTCTCGTTACAGTAGGTAGAGTGTTTAGTGTTTCCTTGCTTTGTAGCCCAGGAAACTTAGGCTCTGCAAGGCTGAACAACTTTCCCAAGGCGGTAGACTAGGTATCAAACTCCAGTTCGTTGGATTTTACAACTGCTACCAGTGGAAATGAAGAAACAACAAATGTGAAGACCTACCCAGAAAACCAAGCTCTGGCTACACTGTCATGAAGCAGAAAACCCAACTCATTCATGGAGAACCACTCACTTCCTAGGGTCACCACAGGGCACCAGAGCATGACACAGAAACTTCTCATTACTGAGTAGCTTTGTCTGAACACCGAGTGTTGCAAGCCCAGCCTCCTTGGGTCTCCTGAATGAAAGAGGCTCGGAGCAGTTCTGATGTAACAACCCTAGTATCCTAGAGAAAAAGAAAGAAACTGCTTTTTCTGCTGATGTGGGCAGGGAGAGCGTAGGTCTCCCTTGGATGGGGACTCAGAGAACATGAGCCGGGACTCAGAAAACATGAGACAGGACTTCAGAAGTTAATAATTGTAAAATGCCTGCAAAGAAATACCAATAAATGCACTTATGCACTACAGAGCGAAAAAAAAAAAAATTAAGGGCTCTTTCTTTCCTTTTTTTTTTTTTTTTTTCTTCTTTTTGTAGCAGTTTTCTTGAAATCAGGCCTTTATTTATTGTCCAGCCTAACACTGGGCATTCCTCAAATGGCATGAAGGGCCTACATACAGCACACACCAAAGGTTCTCAGTAAATGTACATTTCTTCTCAAAAGAAATGATGCAGTTTCCAGTTTTGTGTGTTTGTGGGGGCCCGGCTGTGTGAGCATGAAAGTGACACCTTCGCAGCGGGGACAGGGCTTGACGCTGTTGGGCGAGGAGGCTTCAGATTGAACTTCTCAAGCCCACGAACAATACACACATGCAAGAGCTTCAGGAGACCTCAGCGGTCTGAGAAGGTAAGAAACAGGATAGCCTCATCTCACCAGTTGGTCAAGTTCAGAGTGCACATGTAGTTAAGTGAAATAAGCTGGACACAGGAAGACAAGCAGCACACCTTCTCATTTATGAAGAGTAACAAATCAGTCTTACAGAATAATCAAATGGAACAATGGCTCCTAGAGACCAGGATGGCTGGAGGAAGGTGGAATGGAAAGAAGTCCAATAAAGTACACCGAAAGGAGTGGAGGAAAAGTACATGAGAGGAGTAGAGGAATTAATGCTTTTTTTTTTTTTTTTTTTTACAGCACAGTAGGATAACTACTGGTTAAAACAATATGACATATTTAAAAATGACTAAGAAGAAAAGTGTGAAGTTCCCAACATATAGAAATGATTAATGACTGAAGAACTGGAAATGATTAGTACCCTGATTTGATTATTATATTATGTACATGATTTCAATTATTCTAAAGATGTACATTTCTTAAAATGTATGTAGTGCAGGGTCTACAGAGTCTCACTACACAGATCGCACTCATAGTGATCCTCGTGTTTTCAGCCTCCCAAGTGCTGGGATTACAGGTGCATGCTACCACGCCCAGTTTCAATCAACATCTCAGTGTGCCCCTGAGGCGGGGCCAGCCCGGCATGCTGCAGACTGAACACCTGTCCCTGCTTCTGCCTGAGCAGGCACTTTAGTCTGTTGAGCTATCTGGCTGGCCCAAGATGTACAAATATTATGTCTCAATTTTTAAAGATAATTTCAGATAGAGTATTTGCAATTAGAGTCAATCTCCAGTTTCTAAAATGAAAACATCATCTTGGGAAATGAAATTCTATCCACTGCACAATTTGACACACACATAGAACATTCTCTCAGTTCCCTCAGTTTCCCAAGGCCCGAGGACAGCTTGAGGTCCCTTGAGTCTGGTCTGCCCTCTTTGCTGTATTGGCGAATGAACTGGACCAGAGGAGCAAAGGGCCTTGCCCAAGAGCAGCACAGGTCGAAAGCAGAATCGGCATCCTTGTCCTCAGCCCCAAGGCTGCAGGGAGTGCTGACCCCCTCAGTCCTTTGCAAGTAAGCCACGGCCCACACTTCCATCAGGACACAACATGCCTGAACAGCAAGCTTTCCTGCCCTACTGCAGTATGGTCTGGCAGAACTTTCTAGACAACAGAATTGTTCTGTATCGGCCCTGTCTGATATGGCAGCCAGTAACCCCTTGAGCATTTGAAATGCGCCTAATGCATCTAAAGCATAAAATTATTAATTTTATTTATTTAGTACAGGGTCTACAAAGTCTTGCTAAGTAGATCAAACTCATAGTGATCCTCTTGTTTTCAGCCTCCCAAGTGCTGGGATTACAGGCCTGCGCCCCCAGGCCCAGTCTCAATGTCTCAGTGTGCCCTGGGGGTGGGGCCAGCACCCCATGCTGGGGATCAAAGCCCAGTCCCTGCATCTGCCTACGCAGGCGCTTTAATTCCACTGAGCTATCTGGTCGGCCCATTAATTTTAATCAAATGAAATTTAAATCGCCACAGGCACTGCTGTATTGGCCAGCACAGCTCTAGAGATACTTCCTTAAGATCAGGGCTTATCTTTCTCATTGCAGTCCCTGGAATAGTACTTTCTCATGAGAGGGACTCATAAGTGGTTACTTATTGTTGCAGTGTTGGTCACTGCAACAAGCACAATTTTACTATTCTAGCTTTGAATGTGATAGACTAGCAGAAATTTGTAAAGTGAATTTCTGCTGTGATAATGTGTGTATGACTAGTGAAATGAAACATCTGATATTTAATAATTGACTTTCAAAGCTTATAGTCTCTTTTCGTTGAACTCTAATGTTGTAGTGGGAAATCGATACTGCAACAAGCTGCTGCTGTTTTCCGTGACATTCTCAACTCCCGCGATGACATAGGCTCTATCCTGGCTGGTTTAGGGCAGCTGACTCAGAGTTATACTTCCTGATATGTTCCACTTGATGGATACTCTCCAGAATACAAAAAACATAGGAGACATCCACTTCTTAAACGGTGTGATTCGTGCATGCATGTCTACCCTCGAACACCTGACCTATTTTCATCTTCTTCAGCTTGCAGATTGGTGTGGTGCAGTGTCTGCTAGCCAGGCTGACCTGGAAGACTTTTGTCATTGTCTGACTGTGTCTCCTGCTTCCCTAGGCAACTTCGGAGGTTTGTCCAGAGGGCTAAAGGCACTATTTATGAAGGGATCAACAAATGCCTCACTGTAAAAACAAAAAGCTGAGGCTGGGCTGGGAGTGTGACTAGATAGTAGAGTACTGGCCAGAAGAAAGAAAAAGAAAGTCAGTGCTAGGGGCTGGGGAGGTAGCTCAGTGATCTAAGTGCCTGCCTAGCAAGCACAAGGACCCAGGCTCGATCCCCAGTACCCCATGCTGTGCTGGCCCCATGCAAAGCCAGTCACCTAAACTGGGCATGGTAGTGCATGCCTGTGATCCTAATGCTGGGGAAGCTGGGACGGGTGATTGCTATAAGTTTGAGCTGCGTGGTGAGATCCTGTACCAAATAAATAATTTTTAAAAAATATTTTAAAAATTCCTTCAACTTTAAAAAAAAGAAAGAAAGTTAGTGCTCACTGCAGGCTTACTCTGTGCCTCAGACTGGTCCAAGGGTTTCATAAGCATTAACCATTTCATTGTCCCATGTACCTTGCAAGGTCTGTGACCGTGACTGCTCCAAGTTCATTTATGAGACAGAAGATAAACTCCCTTGGGATAGGGTCTGTTTTTAACCATTACAGCATACTCAACTGTCTCATGAATAACAAGGCCTTAATAAATACCACTTTTAGTACTGTTTTTAAAATATCTTGAATCTCAACAGAGTCAACTGGCTTTCAGGCCCCTGCCAGGTTATTTTTCATTTATGACAGTTACTTTCTTTACATAATCTGTCTGGGAGCATAAGCCATCCTGAGCTGATCCACAGCACAGCATCTGGTTAGAACAATGCCATGGACAGAAGCCAAAGCCCATGTCCCAGCTGGACAATGGGAGTGGAGGGGGAGGTGAGCCCTAACCCACTGCTCATGGGCTATTAGGTGAAACTCAGACAACTCTGCAAGAGGAAGATGTTATAAAGCTAATTGAGAATGTCACCCTCATTAGAATGTCACCAAATCTTCTTGAGGTCATGGCAAAGCAATTATGGAAGCTGGTTTGGATATGACACAGAAGTCCCTTGGTCATCCTCTGAGGTATGGTTTATGATGTGATCATTCATTCTCATGGCCACCTGCCTCATAGCAAGTAACCTCATTCCCTAGGACTGCTTCATTTCATCTCTGAAGTTGACAACTTGGTGAATGGGCATGTTGTATTAGTGTGCGTCTGTGTGTGAGTAGGTCAGGGATAGGGAGTTGAATGATGAAACCCTCAGCAGCAGTGCTGGAGTTTGATACCCTTGATCTGGTCTGATTGGCTTGTCAGTCATGCAGTGTAGGTTCTAATGTGAGTAAGACTAAGGAGTCCATCTTCAGAAACTACCTGTTCTACACACAAAGAAGCTGTGCTGTCAAGGAGATAGGGAAGAATGCAGGCAGACAGGAACTGGCTCAACACAAACTCAGCACCACTACTGGGAAAAGAGAGTTAATGTCTTATGGCCTCAGAGCCAGGCTCTGGGCAAAGATTGCAGGCACAGTTAAGAATTTCAATGAAAACCATCATAGTGCCCTGCAACAGCCCACAGTGCAGCAGCTTGTACACAATGGGTTTTCCTAGGCCTGTCCATTCCCAAGTACTGCAGCTGAAGCTAGATGGATCCACAACATCAGTTCACAGTTTCTTCTAGGCTGTTTGGCAGGCACTCACCAGGAAGCAGAGTTCAACCTGGTGGAAGGAAGAGTTCTTTCCAGTGTGGGCAGCTGTGCTGGGACCTCTGGAGAATGCAGTCACTTGTTGACATAACTAAATGAAACGTAACCTTGGAAGAGAAGCAGCAGGAGCAGTGGGCTTCTTTCTTCAGCTGTGATCTCTTCAGTTCAAACATGTTAAGTAATAAATCTCTGAAATTATCTAGTAGGTGGGGAATGATATTCAGCAGAGGCAGGGAAAGGAAAACTGTCTCTTTTCCTGGAATTTGATAATCAAAGGGTGTTTGAACCCTGTGCTGAGGTTGTGGCCTAAGCCACTATATTTTGACTGTTATATCCCAGACACACTGGGATGAGGCTTTTGAAAATAAGGAAGGCACTGTACCATTAGAGAGATTGGTCTCTAATCTTGCTTCTCTCATCTTTTACTTCTAGGCTTGGGCAGAGAACAAATATGCCATGAATGCCCATGAAGGCCACCAGTGGTTCTGCTGGCATTAATGTGGACACCTAGGGTTCCTTTTGAAAAACTCCAGTGGATGTGGGCAAACTTCTCAGAGGGAATTTCCTGGCAAGATCTATGGCTGTAACAGGATTTCGTTCCCAAATACATGGGAAAAGCCACTGAATAAAATAGCTTTGGCTGTTTGGGTTAGTTGGGACAGTGAGTTAGAGGCCAAAGATGCTACAGTAAATTTTATCATGAACACTAGGCACAGTGCACATGTACATCTGAAACATTTACCCAAAGAGGGTGAAGAAATGCACCACAAGTGGAAAACAAAGGCACAGGAAATGCACAGTGATTAAAAAATGTCTTCTTTGAAGATAAGTAAATTAAACACAGTGATAAAACCAAAAGGCCAAGTTGGAACCCAATGTCACACAATGGAGCAAAGCCATCAGGTCACACTTGCTATCTAGCTAGAACCAAAGGAAGCCATTGTCCCTGATAACTACAGGACCTTTTAACTCTCAGAGTTTCTTATTCAATCATCCCAACAGCTCCAGAGGATGGAGGCTATTATATCATGATATCTGACAATCAACAGGGTTGGGTGCAGACCAATCGGACTGCATTCTAGCCACAAGTATCCATTTCTGCCACACCAGTGAACTCTGTCTGAACTGAAGAGTTCTTCTTGTCCTTCTTGTTGTTTTAGGCAGTGGGATGGTGATGCTGTTCCTAGGCAAAGAGCCTGTAAATAGATACAAGACTGAGCATCTCATTAGCCATAAAGTAACACTTTCATAAGCTATGCTGTGGACTATAGACACCACTGCTCCTCCCCTGGTGGCACAACCACACCGCTGCCCAGAGCGTGCCTCTGGGCAGGTCCTCCAGGCTTATACCTCTGTGCTTTGCTTATGTTCTCCTTCTACCTAAAATTGTCTCTTTGCTGTATTTAGCTTGTAGACTCCATCTTTAAGCCCTGGCACAAATATTATATTCAGTTTTAATTTTTCTCTATGTCTACTTTATGCCTCTGCAGTGCCCATCAGGTAAGCTGGGAAATCAATCAATTAATCAATAAATCAATCAGCATTTCAACCCTAGAGGGGTTCAGGTCAATTCAGTTAAAGAGGTGTATGAATAAGTAACTATTGGGGGATCCAGTAGAGGGGATAGAAGGCATATAGAAGGCCCAGGACACAGGGGCTGAGTCCTGAAGCATAGATGTGGACGTTGATCAGGCAAGTCAATGGGGCAATAAAGAAAAGGCTGGGGGGTTCAAGGGGGGAGGCTTAGGATCACCTTATAGTGTGCAAGAGCTATAAGGGGGCCAGGCTGGGTAGGATATCATCTTTATAGCACTGAGGAACCACCAAGGAGCTGTAGGCCACATGCAGTGGCATGCTTGGGTTTTTATTGTTTGTGGTACTGGGGATTGCACTGCTGGCTAAGTACTTGGTCACTGAGCTACATCCCTAGTCCCATCCATGGGTTTTAGAGAGGCTTTGCTGGAGGCCCTTTGGGAGCTGACCATAAGTAGTAAGAGCCTAGAGGCCAGGAGACAAGGTAGAGGCCTCTGTGAACAGAGGCTGTCTATGGAGAGGGAGAAGGGAGAAGGATCTCAGAGATAATTTGGAAGAAGAACTGGAAGTAACTGGAGGGTTTGTGATATTTTGAATTGGGATTTGTACAATGTGTTTCTACTTCATCTCATGGTATTATTGAAATACCAGTTTTTGAGATAGCACTACCATAGCATTGTTTAATGACATGCTTAACTCTCCTGGTAGAATGATGAAATAAACTCAAACTTGTTTGGCCTTCTATTCTAACCTACTTATTTTCAAGCAGAAGAGATCCATTCTTAGTAGAGTGGGCCCTCGAGTTATGACCCACTCGAACTTGGATTATGACTGGAATTTTAGTTTCAACTGATGACCAAAGTCTTGAGTTATGATTCAAATGTAAGCCACGTGTGCTTCCCGATGGTCGCAGATGCATTTTTTACACAAGGTTTCTGACAGGCACATTACAATATCATTTCCAGTGTGGGACTAATGGAGAAATCCTGGGCCAATGTCTCTCTCAGGACACTGACACCTGCCTGTAGACAGGAGAAAGACTTTGAAGGCTGTGTAGAGGAGCCTGAGCCTTCAACTGACAGCTTGAGTTGCAATGAACACTCAGGAATGAACCAAGTTTGTAAGCCAAGAGCTTGCTCTAGTGCTTGTCATTCTGAATATTATAAAATAATTGTTACCTTCATTGGACTCATTACACCCAAACAATAATTATTGTTTTTAAATTAATGTCCCTTATGTATTACAGAAGTAAGAACATGTCATGAATCAGATTAGAATACAGAGACTCTGCTATTACAGTTAAAACTTTTTTGAGGCTCTATTTTAAATTCTTTCAAATGATGACAGTTAAGGCTAGTATATAGGGACTGTTTTATGAGATGACATGTGAAACTGCTCAACATATTTCTTTCTTTTTTCAAAATCAAGAATCTTGGGCTGGGGAAATGGCTCAGTGGAATAAACACTTGCCTGGCAAGTGCAGGGGCCTGAGTTCAATCCCCAGTTCCACCAAAAAAAAAAAAAAGAAAAAAGAAAGAAAAGAAAAAAAAATCAAGAAACTTATATTCATATAATTAGAATTCTCAAAGTAGAAAGGGGTAAGCAATAAATATTTAAAGATTTAAAATTTCTTAATTTAGAACTTATAACACCACATTTCCAAGAAAAATGAAACTTTTGCACAATAAATTTGAATAAAATAATACCAAGATACACAGAAATGAAATTGTCCAAAACTTATTGTAATGAAAAAAATCATTCAAGCATATACATAAAAATATGAGCTATGGAAGAACAAAATTAAATAGCATCTTATTCCACATTAGAAAGAAAAAGAAAAAGAACAAGTGTGTAAGAAACTAGACTAATTAAAGCACTGAAAGAAAAAAAATTCTGTCCCCTCTGAATTTTATACTTAGCAAACATACCTTTGAAAACTAAAAGTAAAATATTTTCCATTTATACAAACTTGAAATATTCTAATACTTCCAGATGTAGCATATAGGAAATAACAAAGAACATAATTCAAAAGGCAAGAGAAGCTGCAGTATGCTCCTGGATGAAGAATAAAGAGATCTCAAGCAAATTGGCCAAGCAATGGCCATGACTCATCCACATGGCTGACACTGACAAAGGATCTACAATCTGAGGTACAGGGTCTCAGGATAAATCCTGAAGGGATTCCTTATCAGATACAAAAGCTACAATTCTTGTTATATAGCTCTTGCTTTATCTTGGTCTTAACCATCCAGCAGAAAAGTATAAAAATGAAGTATAAGAAGTAAAGCCATGTTGTTATGTTGAGCTGTAGGGGACTCAGGTCAACAAATTCTGACATTGCTAGTCAAGTGGAAGACCCAATACTATTATGGACTGCTGGACTATTTCGGAATATTTTGCTGAGTTCACACACCTATAATATTTAAATGATGGAACTAAACAAAAAAAGGGGATACAGATGAATATCCATTTTGTATCTGTGTATTCAAAATGGTTAGGATAGATATATAGTTACATTCTCTTAATGAATAGAGGGATTTGTTTTAATAGTGTTTGTAAATAGGATATCATGTCTGCATCTTGTACAACAAATAATCACTAGGAAGGCAGTACGCAATGTGTTAATTATTGGAACTCTCCTACCAATTTGATTTGAAACTGTCTCATTGCTATTTATTTCTCAATAAAATTATGGGGAAAAAAAGAAAATACAAAAAAAGAGCTCTCAAAATGATAATGATGCAGGACTATATAAAATATATTAGATGAACCCTTATTTAAAAGGTCATTAAAGTAGAATAAGCGCTTCCCTGGCAAGCACAAAGGCCAGAGTTCAATTCCTGGTTCCACAAAAAAAAAAAAAAA
>NW_004524650.1:6498945-6511657 GCF_000260255.1 Octodon degus | reverse complement strand
TATATATGTCAACACATTTCTGACTCATTAGCAGGTTCTATGAAATCCCTTCCTTGCACCCATGACCCCAGCTGACACTCTGCTTCCTTTTCCTTCCTCGTTCCTTTTCTGAAGAGGTGTAAAGTAAAGCTCACTGTTCCTGAGTCAGTGAGGGTCTAGCTCATGGTCCTTGAAACAATACGACACCCATAATATAGACTTCTACACTCTGCCTAACTCTCCTTGATACTTCCTTAGCTTCCCAATGAAAACTGTGAGTTACTGAATCAACCGAACAAGGCAATAGCATAGATAACTCACAAATATCTACACACCTGACTCCAGAGTGTGTTACTTGATCAGCAGCTTTATTTTCCTAATCTTACTTTTTCTTAGACTTAGCCTGACAAAGCATGCTCCCTGAGTACATTCTGGTTAGTTAGTGGTGGTATGTGGCCAGGCTCATGCAAGGAGTAGAGGAAAACTAGTTCCAAAAGTCTAGCTACTGATAACTCAACAAGATCAACACCATGCTATAATAAAGAGCTATGTACACATACTAACTGTGTTGACTGCCAGAGAAAAGTGGTTAAAGAATGCATGTTTTCAAGATAGGGGGAAAGGTGATTGCTCCTGGTCAAAGAACAATTTTATGCCTCAATCAGAGGCAGTTTTATATTAAACTTTGGCTGAGTTCAACTTCTCAACGTGCAACTTAAGATCTGAAATCTAAATATACTTTGAAAATCCACTGTAAACCCTAAATAGTATTCTATCCAAGGCAAGCCTAATCTTTTGCTGAACAAAGAAATGAAAGGGGAGAGGTGTATATGTTTGCTTTCACTCAAGGGTAGTCAGAGGAATGATTTATTAATTTTCTAATCATGATTTTCTCCACAAGTAGATAAGAATAGTCATGTAAGCAAGGGCTGGTAACATGGCTCAGTGGTCTAAAGCACCTACTTGGAACAAGCTTGGCAAAGCACAGGGACCATGGTTCGATCCCCCAGCACCACATGCCAGACAGCCCCACCCCCAGGTGGGCTGAGCTGGCCACACACACACACACACACACACACACACACACAAATAAATGTTTAAAAAATAGTCATGTAAGCAATGTATATAAATATATAAACATAGAAGTGTAAAATATTTCTCCACGTGAGGCTTCATTTGCCCTCAGTCCCCTTGGATGCAGAGAAGTGTGGGGAAGCCTGTGGAAATGACCTCTGCGGGCCAGAGAGGCAAGGCTGTCCAAGTGTCTACACACTCACTTTCCCCAGTCTGCTGACTGAGTCTGCCTCATTTATTATCTTTTCTCAATATATTTATCTGCTAAAAGTGAGGGTCAAAGGCAAGACAGGCTAGGGTTAAATGAGGCTGTAGGAACTTCTTTGGGGATAGGAGATCTGAGACTAAGTTCTGAAGTCACTGAGCCATTGTTCACAGAAATTTAGAATGGAGCCCAGAGCAACCCTCCCTGGAACTCTAAGCCAGCACACTAAGGTTAATATTAAGGTTGCTTTTTCTGGCTAATGTTTATACAAAGTGCTTGAATCTGAGAAAAATGTTCACCTCTCATGGTTGGGAAACAGTTCCATGGTTCAAGGGTAGACGTCCACGTGGTTCATAGGAACAGCTACTGTGTGAATGTCTGCACAGTGAGCCCAGACACTGTCATTTTATCTCATAGCCACCATGAAGGGAATCCTTGAGACCTGAACATCAGAGTATGTAGTCATAGGCTGGGCTAGGATAGGACATGGATGCGTTCAGTGCCCTGCTCTGTCTTTTTCTCATTGTGTCTTCAACATTGACATTTAAGTTTCCTCCTATTGTTATTTTGAAGGATTGGGGAGATGGCTTAGGAGAGTAAGTGCTTGCCTGCCAAGTGCGAGGGCCTGAGTTCAATCCCCAGTTCTGCCCCTCAAAAAAATCCTATTGTTATTTTGATTTTTACAGATAAGAAAATTGAGCCATAGAGAAAGAAAGTGACTTTTGCTGAGTGACACTACTAATAAGAAGCAGAGATCCTGAACCATTTGTCCTCAGGGGAGAGGTAAGAAGCTTCCACTCAACACATGTCTATAGGGGCACAGTGATTCCAGACAGATTTAGGGCCTGGGACACTCTCCAGGCCTCTCCAGGGATTTTCAGTAACAAGGGCTCTGCCTTCTGCTGGAAGAAGAAAGGATTTTTACCTTTTTAGTAATAGAAAAGAAAGCCTATTGAATTACTCTCATTTCCTATACTGACAGAAGACGTAAGGATTTGCTCTCAGTTTTCAGAACTTCTGTTACTTTTCATGCCACATTTATTGGGTGGCTTAATTTTCAATTTAAAGAATACATTAATTTCATTTTCCTTGAACTGCTCTTTTTTTTTTTTTTTTTTTTTTTTTTTTTTTGAATAGGTGGGGAGGTAGGCACTAAGGCTGGCCAAGGGGGAAGTGATCCAGTCTCTTTAATTACTGAAAAGCAACGTGTACAGCACCAGGCTCGCTTCTGCACCACACAGACACAAGACCCCCAGCAAGGTTTCCAGACATGACTGCCATGGAGAGGTCCTCACCTCAGGCTGGGGCGGGGGCTTCGCAAAGCTCCTCCAGGCTTCCCAGTGTTCAAGAACAAAAACAGAAAGGACCAGGAGGGACTGCAGTGGCGTGTGGCTTCCTTACTTCCACTCAGTTCCTCACCCCTGTGCTTTCCTCCTTACTACCCCCTAATGGCAAGAAGAGCCAAAACCACATCGCCATACCCGCTAGGCTTCTGCTGCCCTCGGAATCCCTCTTAGGAATTCCTGGGGAGGCCACGGACCCACGGCTATGGTGGCTTTGCAAAGAAGCCCTGGCAAAGTCCTCGTGGCAGAAGATGATTAGCAGCTCCGTGACTCCTAGAGCAACACCAGCCCAGTAGCTGAGCCTGACTTGCATTAAATTTGTTTGCATTTTGTTTAAAAGCTAATATGTATTAAATACTTTACAGTGTGACACTAGTTTGCACAAATTAGTCTAGTTACTTCTCCAAATAAGGGTAAATATTTTAAATACCTCCATTTCACAGACATACAAACAGAGGCACAAGTAGAACATATTTGCACTCAGGCAGCCTCAATCCGGAGAATGAATTCTTAACTATTTAAGTGATTAATATATATTAAATTGGATGTCTGGTTCTACATTAAGCAATGCTACCTGAGAAAAACTATCCTCTAATAAAACAAGATATTTATGTCATGATATCAATGTCAAGTTAAGAATAGGCATGATGGTTGAGCCAGGCATGGTGGGACATGCCTGTAATCTTAGCACCCTGGAGACTGAGGCAGGAGGATCACTGGGATTTTGGGGTCAGCCTGGGATACGTAATTAGCTCAAGGCCAGCCTGCACTACATAGCAAGATGCTATCTCAAAAAAACAAAACCAAATAAACAAATGTCAAGTTAAACAAAAGATAAGAAATATTCTTTACAGAACCTCAAAATACCATTGTGAGAACCACTGAACTCTATTCTGTAAGAATGAAGAAAAACAGCCCCCTTTCTGATCAAAGCCCCTGCACTGCTCCTGCCTGAACTGTAACAACAGAGGGTGAGTGCTAGTGGGCCTGGCCACACCACTGCATAGTATGGGATGAGCAGACAGAGATACGTGGACAGAGGCCAGCGTCAATGCAGTAATTTTACAGAGCAAGCTAAGGCCCCACAAGTCTAATAAGTCTGTGAATATACAGATTATTAGGTCTCTTTATCTGGAAATTTCAGTATTGTCCATCTGGGTTGATGCTTAACAATGTCTTGTAAGAAGCTGTCAAGACCACTCTTGTTAGGGCTGGCCAGATAGCTCAGGGACCTGAAGCGCCGCCTTGGGCAGAGCACAGCGCCCACAGCTGGATAACCTGCCTGCACTGCTGGCCCCGCCCCCGCCCCCCCCCCCTCCATGGCGATTGAGACTGGGCGTGGTGATGCGTGCCTGCAGTCCCAGCGCTTGCGAGGCTGAAAACAGGAGAATCACTGAGTCCAGTATACGTAGTGAGATCCTATGCACCCTGCCCTAAATTCATTTAAAAAAACAAACACCTTTTGAAAAAACAGCTAGAGAGGTGATAGCAAAATTTTTAGAGATCAGGCACCCAAACTATAACCCCAAACCGATATATTTATCACAAAATTGCCAACTCTGCAATTAAACTCAAATACTGAGGTTTTAGTTCAGAAAAAAACAACTGGTATCTGATTCCTGGCTGCTGGGGCAACATGGCTCGTGTGGCGACACAGGGTTCTGTGTGCCCACTGCAGTTACGTGTGCCATAGTTTTGTGACCTAGGGGGCATGTGCCACCACCGCTAGGGTTCTGGAGAGGGAGTGCCACATACCCCAGGGAACATACCCCTTGAAGACCCCTGGAGTCTCCAAGGCAGCAAGGAATCCTTAAGAGTATTGGCAACCCATAAAACCAGTCTTGGTCTTGGGAGTTACTTCCTTGAGACACACAGGGCCCCTGGGTGGGAGGCTTTGGTCCTGAGGTCTTTAGCTTACTTCCCTCCCCTATTTCTCAGAGCATCTTCTATCTTTTAGTGGTTTTATTATTTTTTTTAACATTTTTTGTTATTTTTTATGAATTCAGGGCAGGGTTTACAGGTGTACAGGGTCTCGCTTCGTAGATTGGACTCATTGTGATTCTCGTGTTTTCAGGCTCCCAAGTGCTGGTGTTGTAGGCAGCCAAGTTAGATAGAAATATTATAGGCAGTCAGGCAGGGCCAGGCCCTCAAAGGAGACAGTGCAAAAGACAAGCTACCTTACAACTGTGGGAGGTATGGATGCTCCTGCTGTGAGCCAGACCTAAAGCAAACAAATGCTAACCTCCCTAAAGAATAGCATCCTGGATTGATCATTACCCTGAGAAAGCCAAAAAGAATCCTTCTCTGATGGCTCGTTTTACATTCATGCCCTCTTGCTACATGACTCGCTTCCCCATTTGGTCCCAGACTTAATCAACTTTACCTGAGCAATGGTGCTTGTAATCTCATTGGTTGACCATAGTTTTATCCCACCCCACATCCACCTAAGTGAGTTCCTCCTTTCACCACCTTAGCCCCACATGGTTTTACACTATAAAAGTCCCTGGAAGAGACAGCTTCCCGGGGAACAACCCTCTTGGTCCCCCCTCCTGTCCCTCTTGGGCAGGAGCTTTCTTTCCCTCATTAAATATATTCCACTCATAACCTCCATTTGTTCCTAAAATTCATTCTTCGGTTTTAGAGAACACGAACTCGTCCAGGTCAGGTTGGGAGATCATTTTTCCCTATGTCATGTGGAAGTTCCCTATATCATTGGGAGGTCACCCACCTGAGATCAGTTTTTCTCCCTGTATCACTGGGATTACAGGTGTGTGCCACCACGCCCCATCTCAATCTCCATCTCAGCGCACCCTGGGGGTGGGGCCAGCACAGCACACTGGGGATCGATTTTAGTGGTTTTAGATGATTGGAGCCCAGGTTCCACCCACTAGTGGACGTTTTCAACTCTTAGATCTCCATATTCCCTGCTGTGAGAGGCCTAGAACTTAAACATCAGTAAAATATGCTCCCTGATGCTGAGGAACTCCAGTGTAGCCACTCAGCAGATGGACAAGATGACAGCTACCATGACTTAAGCTTGGAGAGGGGTCCAGAGATGTGAAGAGAGAGCCAGGGAGCATGGAGGAGTAAATGTCCAAGTCTATGTCAAAACCGAAAGCACAACAGAGAGCTGAGTCTCAATTAAAGGGTAGGTGGAGAAAGGGAAAGTCACTTCAGGTTTTAGTAGACATATTTTTCTACCTTGGGTTTCTATTTTTTGAGAAACATTCTCTCGTACTTCATAGTTATCCTGGTTCATAGTAATGTCCCCCATAGTGACCCAGGTTGCCCAGACAGAGTAACCCTCTCGCAGAGATGCAGAAACAGGTACAGGAATCAGCAAACTGGGGAAGTTTCTAGGTGCATTATTTGGGTAGCGAGAACGCCATTCTTTCCCATGGTGGAATTTTTCACATAAGGGTGACCACTGAGAGCTATCATCAGCTGAGCCTCCATCAGCTGAGAGAGACTGGGCACATGCTTCTGAGAGTGAGTCATCAAGATCTTCAGTTATGGGAGTGATGTGAGCAGATGTGTGCTTGCAATGTAACTCTGGTGTCAGCATCTGGCAGAGACTGGACCCTGAGTGCAGGGAAGAAGGTGCTAAAAGAGGTGAATGCCAAATCTTCTAGTCCTCAGATAGCTCAGAAAGCAAGGGATAGAGCTGAGAGATATTTAGGAGGTGAAGGGGACAAAACTAGATGATAGGACATGACAGGGAGCAGAGAGGTCAGCAGGGCCAGCTCGGAATACAGGCACACCCAGATTTGGATCCTGCCTGCTACACCCAACAGCTGTGGGATCTTATTTAACCTCTGGAAGCCTTCTGCAGCTGCAAACTGGCAATGGTCACAGCGCATATTTCATGGAGTTATGAGGTTTATGAAGCACATAGCACAACATCTGGCACAGAGTAACACCCAATAAATGATAGCTCTTGTGTGGAGACTGAAGAAGAAATAAAATTAAAGGTGACTCTAAAATCCTAGCTTGTGAATTTGGCAAATGTTGGTGTTCTTGACTGGAACTGAGAATGTAGGAAGGTAGGTTTGATAGAGAAGAGTCTTAAGCCTGTTATTTGGACGTCTTAAATCTGAGACGCCTGTAACCCCTGGTGACTGGGGTGTCCAGCAAACAGTTGGCCTCAAGACTTGAGGTTTGAGGTGAACCAGGCAATAGGCAATCACTGAAGTCACAGCAGACTGAAGAGAGCTGAGGACAGACACAGGCTACCAGGGAAGAGGAGCCGGCCAAGGAGTGAGAGCAGCTAAGAGGAAGGGAATGTGCAGAGGAAGAATGAGAAACAGTGGGAGGCTATGGGAATTGCTGCTTCTTCTGGAGGTGGGAATGAAAGTTTAAACCAAGACTGCTGACCCCTGGGGCCATCTTTTTTTGGGGGGATGTGGTACCAGGAATAGACCTCAGGACCTTGTGCTTACCAGGCAGGCACTTGTGCCACTGAGCTATATCCCAAGACCCCCGGGGCCTCATTCCAGGAGTCCACTGTGGCCTTTAGATAGCTTGTTCTCCCTTACCTCCAGGTATTGATCAGCCAAGCGTAGGAAGTGGTCAGTGATATTAAATATGTCTCTCCAGTCAAAGTCGGTCGTGTCGTCGGCCTGACCCACTCGAGGACCCTTGTAGAAGAAGTTTACTATGGCTTCAACAGAAAGGCCATCTTCACCAAGTTCTCTGTTCAAAAATTCTTTTACTGTTGGGTGTTCCAGGGTATCCTTGGGAAGATGAAATAAAGTTGCAGAAATTAGAAATTTCAAATAATCTTTAATCTTGTGCTTAGGCCATTTCTAGTTTTTCATGATTAGAGGTAACTCAGAGTATCCCCCCACGAACTAGTAAGTTTTCTCCTATTACAAAGCACATACCAGTCTCAGTCCCACTTTGTGCAAACACACGGGCCTCCAGAAGAAAGGCGAACACGTATGAAAGTGTATGAAGGGAAGAGGATGGGAAGAGGATCATACAAAATGATACAGAGGAAACTTCTTTTTTAATAGCTTTTGGTTGGCTCTCTTTGAGTTATAGAACTCATGTCTGTGTAGAATTTATGTCTTCTGAGTTTGCAAAGTTGCAAATGAGACTGGAAAGAACATTCAGCCATCTTTGTAGTGACTGAAATGACCCCATGCAGAGAGCCCCTTTGAATCCTAGATGCTCAAGTTAATTCATGAAAACAAGAAACCTCAGGGAACTACTGGTCTTGTGGCAGCTTTTAGATTCCCCCTGAATTTAAGAAACATTCTTGAATGACCCTGCTAAGTGACAGCTTCCAGAAACAGCGCCTCTGGTCCCCGCTTGTGATGGTTTGATCTAACTCCCCTAGTGACTGACTGTTTCTTGGGAAAAGGAAACAAACAGAGCCTTCCTGCCCCTGCCTCCCTCTCCCTTTCTGTCCTCCAATGGAAGGCATCCTTACCCTGACCATCATCATCTGCGTGCTGTTGTTAAAGAAGTACCAGATCTGGGGCCCCACTTCTTTCCAGGCTTTGACCAACTTCCTAACCCGCTCCAGTTCTTCAAAAGTTGAGTTGGCCTAAAATGAGAGAGAAGAACTTTTGGTTCTTAAACCAGTAATGCATAGGAAAGACTTCACAGAACTGTTTTTATTTTCCTGGTCTATTGATATTTCCCAGAACACTACCATTTGCCAGCCCCTGCCTGGATGGACAGAATCTAATTTGTCAGTGTCTCATAAGTACATATACTATTAATGTTGCTATTGTCTCAGAGCCTCATTAAAACTGTATTTGGACTCCTAGTGAGCAAATGCTCTTCCTTCCTATCTTTTTCTGTTCCAGGAAGCTAGGATTCAGAGAACTGTGAATGCTTCCTTAGGGATGTAATTCAAGCAGCAGAGAAGAAAATTTTACTGTAGGCTGCTGCAGAGACAGAAAGCCCTGGCAGGGGCACTGGTACACAGCATTTTTCTCATGGCTCTGGATGGGGGAGGAAACCCAAGAGTCCACATAGCCAAAAAGTGGGAGACTTGCTGCCAGAGCACATGAACACACACACACACACACACACACACACACACACACACACACACGCCCCTCTTCTGGGAGGTTTAAGGTATAAAGGACAAGACCAGCTGTGATCTTACATTTTTCAGTATTCTTCGTGCTGCAGGGGAATCAGGAGAGAAGAGGATTTTTCCCATCAGCAAAGGCTTTGCTGCCCTCCAGGCTATTTTGGTTAAAGGGTTTGACTCCAAGCTCTGGATCAGTGCATTACAAAAGGGTGCTGCAGGGAGAAAAGGGACAGATTTTAAAGAAACTCCCTGTTGTTATAACCCAGCATAGTCATTAGTGCCTCCAAATCACAGGTCTCACTGGACTCCACGCTGGGGGATTTGAGGAATAGCCTAAATTAGTAGGCTGTACCACACCAATAACAAGCTCATCATTAGTGACAAAATGCTACAGTGCTCCTCCGTAATGGCCTCATTGACAGGAGGCTAAGACGCCCAAGAGGAGCAGAGGGCTTTCTCCGATGAAAGGGAATGAATGGCCAAACAAGGCCCTTCTGGAATCTGAGCTTTAGTCTCAATAATTTCTCTTCAATTTACTGCTTTCCTGTGGTGTATCTATCTCAAGGTCCAATTCCTTTTGGTATGTCTCTTGTCATTTCAATTTTTAACCAAAGAGTCCAGCAGTTGTATTTCTTTCCTACCCCATTGTATTTTATCCTACAGGAGAAAAAAAAATGTGAACAATGATGTGCTTTTTGGAATGCTCAGTCCTACACACAGATTTTCACTGTGCTGTGTTTGTAAAAAAAAATTCCCCAGTCGTGGTGATTTGCCAGGGCTTTTTGACCTGAGCTTTGCTTGCAATTCTGGGTTGTCTCCTCATTTATCATTCTTTTTTTTTTTTTCCTCTAGAACTTAACCTCAGTTCAATTACATCAGTGGAAACGTCCTCTCTGTTCCCTTTCCAAGTGGGCCTCAGTGCTTTCAATGGCTTATATCCAGATTTTTTTTTTTTTTTTTTTTTTTTTTTTTTTAATATTAGCACCACTCTTTCTGCAAGGGAAAGCAGACTTTCTGGAAGAAGTGTCTTTGCTCACAGCCACTCAACAAGACCAAGATCAGTCACCCTCAGAACTGATTTTACTTGGAAGCGTTAATCAACATCTTAACCAATATTGGAGGTCAATTTGCACAGACCTCGACACTTACTTGTTGGGCTGGGTGTGAAGGTGCAGACCTATAATCCCAGCCCTGGGGAGGCTAAGGCAGGAGGACTGTTGTGAGTTCAAGACCAGCCTAGACTACAAAGTGAACTCAAGGTCAGCCTGAACTGTATAGTGAGAACATGTCTCAAAAAGACCAAACCAAACCAAACAAAACACTAAAATGAGAAAACTTACTTGTTTTTTTGTCGTAAGAATAAATAGGGTCTTTCCTTGTGGAGTCTATCCCCAGGAAGGCCTTATAGTTATTGTCTTCATACCAGTTGAAGGAGAACACCCGGGAGCCTCCTCCCTCTGGGTATCCACACAGGAGGTCAGACACGGTGCCCATGAGCTGTGCGAAGGTCTCTGGACCCCTGTTCTGCAGGAGGGGTCTGATCACCCACAGCAAGTCTTGAACACTTGGCCGATGAATGAACTAGGGCACAGAAAGGCTTTGAGTTTACCTTAAAGCAACCAGAATCAAGAGTTCCACATGTGCATGTTTGACTTCACATGTAAAAAAAAAAAATCCATCTTCTCATCAATCCTTAATACAACTGTGAAAAACAACAACAAAAACTCCTCTTGTCTACTGAGGGACAAAAAGAAAAGGATAAACCTTAAAGAAAATCAAAGAATAAATTCCAAAGCATTTTAATACTGCCCCTCTCTCTTATTTGAGTTCTTTGGGAGCATGTACTTAAAGCAAAGCAGAGATGATTTCACCCTAAGCTGCTTCCTATGTTCTGTTATCTCATCAAGATGAGAATTCTGGGGAGGAAATGGAAAATAAAACGATTGGGGAATGGCTCTCCTTAGAAAAGCAAGGTCAGGGCAAATTTCTTGGGCCAAATGCTTTAGAATTATTTTCCTATATTTGGAAAATTATCTTTTTATTAGATTAATTTTATCAAATGTGCTGAAATGTGTGGTTTGGGTGTGTGTGTGTATGTGTGTGTTTAAGATTCAAGCAAAAATAAGAGGAACAAAATCTGCATTCTTAGAACACTTCTCAAATTCTGTGTCAACTAGGAAAATTGTGCCGACCCTCGCCTTTCCTTACAGATGCTGTGGCTCTCGTGGGCCACTCCTTTGAGGGTAGATCTGTGGTGCTGCGAACGGGGATGAGGGCTGCCAGAGCTTGGTTCCCATAAAGCCATTTGGCTTTGGTTTAGGGAAAAATAGAAAGTTAAAACGATACTGCTTTTTCCCCAAGTACACCTTATTACTCATTTTCAAAGGCACTCGGGAATTTAAAAAACCATTAGGATTCAACCAGGTGTGACGGAAAACATTCTCCTGCTGCAATAAGTGATGTTTACCTGTCAACCTTCTCTTTGTCCACATGCCAACACTTGCCCTCAGAAACTGGCGATGGCCATGTGGAATCCACACAGTGAGGCACGCCTATAATCACAGCCCATGCTTCAGTAATAAAGTCGGAATCTCAGATTGCTTCAGTAACAGTGAGTCTTATTGGAAGAGGTACTGCTGTTATTATACTGCTTTTTTAATCAAAGAACTTAAGGCGAGGGGGCTCTTCTGGGGTCACATGGTCTAATATCCATCAATACAAACTGTACCATCTGCTTCAGCTGGGTTCGCAAATGCTTAGGCTTGCTGTTTAGACAAGCTGGAAATCTTCTGGAACTCCCACACAAAGCTAAGAGTGCTGATACATTTTGGGGAATTTTTACAGTCTTCATCAACTTCAACTCTATTATACTGATAAGAACTTTTTTTTTTTTTTTGCAGAACCGGGGATTGAACTCAGGCCCTTGCGCTTGCCAGGGAAGTGTTTATTCCACTGAGCTGTCTTCCTGGCCCCATGATAAGAACTTTTGAAATGCTATGAAGAAAAGAATGTTCGAGACTCCCACTGTAGCAGGTGGCATCCGCACAATGAGCCCTTTACTAATGGCAAAGCAGCTTTCCCACCCAGGTTGACCTTAGTTTTGTAGAAACAGATCCAACTGTGCAATTTTCCACCTTGGCTAAGCCCAAGTCAGCTAAGAGCACTAATGGAGGAGAAAGTTCGGGACAATTATGTTTTACCTTTGACTTCCCTTTCATAGTTTTTACCGCACTTGAAGAAAATGCTTGTTTCATGTCTCTCTTCCCCGCTGACCATGTAACACAGTAGTGGTGACTAGATCTGTTTGTCATTATGCCTCTAGCACCAATCAGCTACTGAGTGGAACAATCATATTCTTTACTGATTCTTGTGAAACTAGATTTTTTTTCTGTATTAGTTTTACAGGGTGTTCAGGGTCTCACTATGTAGGTCAGACTTGTGGTGATCCTCTTGTTTACAGCCTCCCAAGTGCTGGGATTACAGGTGCGTGCCACCACACCCAGTCTCAGTCTCTGGTCTCAGCATGCTCTGGGGACAGGGCTGGCACAGCAGGCCAGGGGATCAAACCCCCAACCCCTGTGTCCGCCTAAGCAGGCACTTTAATCCACTGAGCTATTTGGCTAACCCTCTTGTGAAACTATATGTTAATTAAAATGTGAATTTTTGGAACAATACATAAATGTGACCCTGGGGGGATGAAATGAGTCCATGGAGGCAAAACACTTAGAATAGTGCCCGTAAACCTCATATTAATGTGAATATTATTATTTATGGTATATATTTACATGGATTTGATTTTTTTTTTTTTTTGTGGAACTGGGGATTGAACTCAGGCTCTTGCACTTGCCAGGCAAGCGCTTATCCTACTGAGCTATCTCCCCAGCCTCTTCACATGGATTTTAAGACCATAAGAAGTAGAAAAGTATGAAGACGAAATATAGGAAGTGAAGCCATGTTGTTACGTTGAGCTGTGGGGGACTCAGGTCAATAATTTCTGACATTGCCAGTTAAACAGAAGACCCAATGCTATTATGGGCTACTGGACTCTTTTAGAATATTTTG
>NW_004524650.1:6494587-6498837 GCF_000260255.1 Octodon degus | reverse complement strand
ATTCTCTTAATGAATAGAATGATTTGTTCTAATGGTGTTTGTAAATAGGATCTCAAGTCCGCATCTTGTACAGTAATTAACCACTAAGAAGAATATATTCAGTGTGTTATTTGTTGAAACTGTACTTCTGATTTGATTTGAAACTGTCTCATTGCTATCTGTTTATCAATAAAATTTTGAAAAAAAAAAAGACCATAAGAAAACCATGGGTTACCACAGTACTAGAATCCAGTTCTTAGGTACGATTGTATGTTCTCTGATGATTTGGGCCACTTGGCACAACTTACATATTTTCTGGGGTGATTCTTCCTTGGTATAAACCAGAAAGATGGTTCCTTTCTTTTTGCTCCTACCTGGGAGCACAGGTCATGTCAAATATGAACAGGTGCTTAGCAATTGCCGTATGAAAAGAGCAAAAGTATTTTACCTTGAATGGGAGTGAGGTACAATGATCTGATGTAACAAGTACTGGCAAAATGATACAGAGACATACTGAAATTATAATTACTAGCAGCCATCCACTTACCTGTTGAATTCTTGGTGACACATCAGCTAATGTTCTTCCCCAGGATCTCAGGTTGATACCCTGTGAACCTCTGTCTAGGAGTGTGGGGAGCTGTAATTGATAGAAATACTTCTGAAAACAGATGCCAATATATATAAACACACCCAGGTGCTACCTGACCTCCTCTAAGCTTGAAAACCATTCCCTCCCACCCTTCTGATCATAGGACTTCTTTTCTGCAAAATTGCTTTCAGCAACATTTTTTTTTTTTATCTAATTGGAAAAACTCAAAGGTTCTTATTCCAAGTTGCCCTGCTGAGCTAGTCAATCACAAATAGTCTCATGGTGACATTAAATACACCAAAGTGACTCTGATCACTGATTTAGTGACACCAAACAGGACTCCTGGAGGCAGCTGCTGGGGTGTGGAGAGAGGCTGCTGCTGGGGGTGCCTGCCTGTCCCCTTGGAGTTGTAGACACTGCTGGACTTCCTCTGTGTCCTTCAGCCTTTGCCCTGGCATCCTTTTCAGGCAGTTTGCCCCTCTTTCTCCGTTGAACACCACCGTCACCCAGAAGATTCCACAGTTACACCACCTTTCCTTTAAAGCTGCTGTTGACAGGAGTCAGAGAGAAGTCCCCTTGCCAGTTCTTAATTTGACAGCAGTGTTTGGGTGGCCCCAGCCCCAAAGTTGGAACTGTTTTTTTTTTTGTTGTTGTTTTTGTGTTTTTTTTTTTTTATTTTAACATTTATTGTGTGTGTGTGTGTGTGTGTGTGGCCAGCTCAGCCCACCAGGGGGCGCGGCTGGCTGGCATGTGGTGCTGGGGGATTGAACCGCGGTCCCTGTGCTTTGCCAAGCTTGTTCCAAGTAGGTGCTTTAGACCACTGAGCCATCTCTCCAGCCCCATGTTTTTGTGTTTTTGAGACAGGGTCTCACTATGCAATTCAGGCCAGGCTTGAGCTCACTTTGTAGCCCAGGCTGGTCTTGAACTCCCAAGGATCCTCCTGCCTCAGACCCCTGAGTGCTATACCACCATGCCTGGCAAAGAACAAGTTTCTATTTACATATATCAGGAATTGAACTCAGGATCTTGCATTTGCCAGGCAAGTGCTTGTGCCACTGTACCACATCTGCAACTCAAAACTCATTACTGTTTACAGGTTTTGATGGGGATTCTGGAAGCCCTCGAATTTGTTGCCTCCTGAGCCTGATGTGAATACTTCGCTTTCTGAAAACAAATTTGAATCTAACTGATTTTTTTCTCCTAGTTTCAAAACTGATTGAATCTCTGATGTCCTGTAAAGAGTCTCCTAGGAATGAGGTCTAAGTTTTAAGACAGCTATTTTCAAAATAACGCATGCACCTACACTAGGCCTGGAAGGAGTCCTGAATGGAGAGGGATGGAAAGAAGCGAGCAGGCGAGAGCCTGTGCCAAGGCCAGTTCATCAGTCCTCTTGCTTCTCCTTTCTCTCAGGATTGTTAGAGATGAAAAGGGCCCTAAGAAATCACTCAACAAGGAGCAGCACATGGTTTTTGATTCTCATCTGGACAGATCTCTGTATCAGGGGGCAGTGGGCATGGGTTGGGTGCTGGATGACACAGAGGAATCGCTGTTTATTTTGTGGAGAGTAATCATAAGGCCATGGCTTGAGGAAAACAAGCTCTCTGCTAGAGACACCCAGGAAGCAGGTAAGGGGGAAATGATGCAATTTACTTCAAGAAAACTTTAGGGTAAAAAAGAACAGCTAAAATATGAACTAAAGCAAACACTGGTTAATGGCTAAAGCTGGGTGACAGGTGTGTGGGAGTTGAAAATATTTTTCATTCTACTTTAAAAACTTATTTCTAGGATAAGATGTTTAATAATAAAAGGATTTTTCTGTACAAAAATAAATAAATGATTGAGGTGACAAATGTGAGAGCATGCACATTCCACTGGAGTGCTGGCACTACAGATGTGTGTCACCACGCCAGTTCTCTTGAAATAGCATGCTCATTAAGGCAGTTATTCTACATTTTAAATTTTCTATCACTTAGAACTCTTATCTGTTGTGTTTTCTGTAGCATCCCAGGAAACACTGGTGACTCATCAGCCATGTGCTAGGAAGCAGGATGAAGTTTCTTTAAAGACCACGAATGTGCTCTGCAAACAAGGCTGCTTATAAGTTGACTTTTTAAAAAAAGAGTAAATAAACTTTAGCTTTTTGTGTTGAAGTCAAATTCCCTTATATTGAATTTTCCCGGAGGAACTGAAAGCATCATATCATAGTGATATATATGTATCTATGTTTATAGCAGCACAATTTGTGATAGCCAAATCTTGGAAACAACCAAGATGCCCGTCACATGTGGAATGGTTGAAAAAGATGTGGTACTTTTATATAATGGAGTACTACTCAGCTATAAAGAATGATAAACTTGAAACCTTCATATTTAAGTGGATGTCACTTGAAGATATACTTATTAGTGAAATAAACCAGACTCACAGCTGTAAATATCGTATTGTCTCCCTAGTATAAGGACTTACCATTTCGTATATGGTTAGTTTTCTAAATTTCTTTGTAAAAATATGTAAATGCTTATTTCTACTTTTATGTAATTATTTTTCCTTCATATTCTATAAGGACTTAAAGTTCAACATATCAATATCTGGTGGAAAATACCTGTTCCATGATATGCCAAAATGTTTGATATTTAGACAGATTGGGTAAACCGAACTGCATATATTGCAGGTTAATAATTAGCTTCTCTTCTGGAGGGTTAACAACCTACGTTAGCAGTTCAAAACTGGAGAAAAGGAAGAGCTGCAAGGTTAGCCAACATTTTGGCCCTAGCTTTTCAAAGTCAGTGACGACTCGGGACATAGGAGAACCTGTACTGTAACAACATGTAACTCAGTTGTGTTCCAAATTTTCTGATCAAGAAGATTATGGAGCCACAGAGGAACGTGTTTGATGATGTAAAGTGAGCCTGGGGAGAGTCACATGGAGAGAAAAAACATTTTCTCAAGCTTTCACAGAGAACAAATTGGTCAAGCAATGGCCGTGACTCATCCTCATGTCAGACACTGACAAAAGGATGTACAAAGGGTGGTACAGGGCTACAGGATAAATCCTGAGAGTACTTGGCTGACCTTATCAGATACAAAAGTTACATTTCTTGTTATATAGGTCTTGCTATATCTTGGTCTTAACCATCCAGCAGAAAAGTATAACAACGAGGTATATAAAGCAAATCCATATTAATACGATGAGTTGTAAAAGGCTCAAGTCAATAACTTCTGAGGATAACCCACTAATATTATAGACTGCTAGACAGTGTTGTTTAGTTGAATTCAAACATCTATAGTATTTAGATGCCAATAGAATATTCACCTCTGACAGGACAAAAAAAAAAGGATACAAAGGAAAGATCATTTTGTATTTGTATATACAAAATAGGATAAATTTACAGCTACTTTCACTTGATTCAATGAGAAGAAAGAGGTGTACTCATAGTGTTTGGACAGAATATCCTGTCTGCTTCTTGTACTATGAATAACCACTAAGAAGATAACAATGTACAGTGTATCAATGATCAAAACTGTCCTATTAATCAGCAGTGAAACTGTCTCATTCATATTTATTTCTCAATAAAAATAAATAAATAAACAAAACCCCCAAATTTCCTTATATTGATGTCCTATTAGAAATAGATACAGGGCTGGAGAGATGGCTCAGTGGTCTAAAGCACCTACTTAGAACAAG
>NW_004524650.1:6478905-6494438 GCF_000260255.1 Octodon degus | reverse complement strand
GGGCTGAGCTGGCCACACACACACACCACACTCTCTCTCTCTCTCTCTCTCTCTCTCTCTCTCTCTCTCTCTAATAAATAAATAAAATTTAAAAAAAAAGAAATAGATACAGTGAAGAATTATAAACAACTTCCTGGAAATTGATAATTATTCAATTTTAATAATTCAATTGAATAATTTAATATAGCCCAGGTAGGTCTGAATTTCTTACAGAGCAACTTAAGCTTCTTTTTTTTCCCTTAACATAAGCACTAGCTACCTGCATGAAGTACCATGGTAAAGCTTTCCTTGTAATCTGCCTTGCGTCTTTACTCAAGGGTAACCAGTAGTAAAGTTCTGATGTCCTGTAAAAAGTCTCCTAGGAATGAGGTCCAAGTTTTAAGACAGTTATTTTCAAAATAACATGTAGAAGCACCAAGCTTTTACCTATTATGTCTTTCCCCTGGCTGAAAAATCCATTGACTTCCACATTTTGATCACAGTTTGTAGTAAACTATAGCAGTTTTTGTGAGTAGACTTGAAGAGTACCCTATCAATCTCTAAAGCCCGAAACTGTGACAATTTATGTCTCCTGGTTCTAGAGGCTCTGGCAGGTTTAGCAACTGGGGGAGGCCCATTTCTTAGTCTACATCACTGCGCTTTGTGTGGTGAAACAGACAAGCTAAATTTGTGGGGTCTCCTTTATAAGGGCATTAAAGTCAGTCATGACCTAATCCTCTTCTAAAAGCTCCACCTTCTAATGCTGTCATCTTGAGGATTAGGATTTCAAAATGTGAATTTTGGGGTGACACATTCAGACCATAGCAGGCACTTCGCTTTTATTTACATCATCCTGTTACCTAAAAAACTAGTGACACAACGCGTAAGAAAGACCTCAAAAATAGAACAGTCATGTACCCATTCCTTGAACATTGCCTCCCACAGAATGACTGGGCTCCATCATTGTGATGGAGACTGATCTCTGTCCCCCAGTTTTGCTCATTGTAATTATCTCCACATCAACTACATTTTCCAGCTTCCATTATAGCAGGTAAGCAGAGAACACAACTCTAATCAATAAGATACCACAGAGTGGATTTCTGGAAATGATGTTTTAAGAGTGTCCTCTGCCTTTAGGCCATCTGCCTGGAACATGGACGGCCTGAGGAAGTAGAGCAGACAGCCGGAGATCTCCAGATGACAAGCTCTTTTAGGGACAGAGAGAGGAAATGAAAGGAGCCAGGGTTCTTAAGGAAACTTGCAGTCTGACTTACCACAGGACTCTGCCTTGGAAGGAAAACGAAACCCACTGTTTTTTAGCATTTTTGTTACACACATTTGTAATTTGTATGTGATACAGTTACATATTGGACAACTGTTGACAGTATCTGCTGTGGGCCATGTGCTGGGAATATAGCAGAGAACAAAACAAAGTCCTCCCTTCATGGAGTTTCTCTTCAAGAAGGTCATGATTTATCTTCAACCTTTCAATCACTGTTATCATGGATACATGCTTAAGATTCTCACACAGAACAAAATCTCTTTGGATTCCTCTGTAGCTACAATCTTCTTCCTCCACCTTTCTTCCCATATTCTTGGAAGCATAGTCCATAGTCAGTGACTTCACTTTCCCATCTTCCACCCTCACCATCCTACCAAGATGCTTTATGTAGAATCTGGAAGCCTCGGTTTCCTCTTGTTTTTTTAAAAAAGGTATTGAATAATTTTTGTTCTCCTCTCAGACTTTTTTAAAAATAATTTTATTGAGAAACAAAGAGCAATGAGACAGTTTCAAAACTGATTAGTAGGACAGTTTCAATAATTAATACCATTGCATATTGTTGTCTTCTTAGTGGTTATTCACAGTACAAGATGCAGATGTGATATACTGTCCACAAACACTATTAATATAAATCCTTTTATTCATTGAATTAAGATAAAGCAGCTATACATCTATCCTAACTATTTTGATTTTTTTTTTTTTTTTCAGAACCGGGAATTGAACTCAGGTGCTTGCGCTTGCCAGGGAAGCCCTTATTCCACTGAGCCATCTCCCCGGCCCCCTATCCTAACTATTTTGAATATACAGATACAAAATGGTCCTTCATATGTATCCCCTTTTTATGTTTAGTTTTGTCAGAGATGGGTATTCCATTGCCATTTAAATATTGTAGGTGTGTGAATTCCGCAAAATAATTCAATATGGTCCAGTAGTTTGTAATTGTAGTGGTTTATCGGTAGGACTGGAAATGTCAGTTGTTGACTTGAGCCTTTTACAGCTCAGCATATTAATATGGCTTTAATTTTTATACTTTGTTTTTATACTTTCCTGCTGGACGGTTAAGACCAAGATAAAGCAAGACCTATATAACAAGAAACGTAACTTTTGCATCTGACAAGGTCAGTCAAATCCCTTCAGGATTTACCCTGAAAATATAGCAGTTTGTAGATCCTTTGTCACTGGCAGCCATGTGGCTGAGTCACAGCCATTGCTTGACCAATTTGCTCTCTGTGAAAGCCTGTCTTCTCAGACTTTTTAGGAAGCATTTTCTCAGCATTTTATTATGTTCTTTTATTGACATCTGTGACACTGTTCTTTTTTTTTTTTTTTTTACTTTAATC
Source organism: Octodon degus (assembly GCF_000260255.1). Classification (NCBI taxonomy): domain Eukaryota; kingdom Metazoa; phylum Chordata; class Mammalia; order Rodentia; family Octodontidae; genus Octodon; species Octodon degus. The sequence goes on along the minus strand of NW_004524650.1, from coordinate 6,491,837 downwards.
AATTTATTTAACTGAAATGGACTTACATTTGTTTCTGAAGTGACTTCCATTTATTTTGATGCATCTTTTCCCCATGATGATTTACAGAATATTCAAGCCAATATAAATATTTTATAAATATTTGAATATTTGAGTGTACATCTACACCATATCTCAGCAATATCTTTCAGCAAGAAAAGCACTGAAGAGTAAAGACTAGACACAATTACTAGGTACAGTGAAAATCTGCTGCAAATATTTCTGAGGTAAGAAGGCACCACATACCTGTTCAACTAAGAAAGCCACCCTTATAACACAGGATGCTTTTATTTTTACATAGGACCTAAAACACTTAAGCTGCCAATTAGGAGCTGAATGGCAGAGCAACACCCCCAGTTTAAGCCATGAATTCATAGAGAACAGGTTCCAACAACTCGGGGTCCTTTCCACTGGTCCTCACAAAGTGTGCTTCTCTGGGAGGGGCAGGCTGGTGTTTCAGCTGAACCCAGGTACCTTTCTCTTTGGCTTCCTTCTTTTCTGGTCATTTTCCTTGACACGTTTCAGGAAGCTATCACAACTTTTTACGTGTTTAATATGCTCGATATGCACATTAATCCTCTTGGCAAGTATCTTGCCCTTAACTTGCTTGTTCACAACAATGCCAACAGCATGCTGGGTGACACTGTAGACTCTTCCTGTTTTGCCATGGTAACATTTGTGAGGCACTCCTTTTTGCACAGTACCCATTCCCTTGATGTCTGCAATATCACCTTTTTTGTAGATTCACATGTATGTGGCCAAAGGAACAACCCCATACTTTCTAAAAGGCCTGGAAAACATATACCAGGTCCCCCCCCCCTTTGCCCTTTGTGTTAGTCATTTTGGCAGATTACTGGAAGATGGCACTTCCAGCTGAAAGACTGTGACACTGTTCTTGCCTGCTTTGCTTTGTCCCTTCTCTGTCTTCTCCACTGAGCTTCTCCAGGAGTCTCTACCTTCCCTCTAAGAGCTGAGGTTCCCTGAGGGCCTGCAGCCCCTCTTCTCTCAATAGTCTTTTTCCCTTTGTCATCTAATCTGCTACTCTCTTTTATTCTTGACTTTCAAATGTGCACCTCCAACCTAGATATCTCCCCAAAGCTTCAGTTGTACATAACTGACTGTCTGCTGGACATCAGTCTGGACCCAACACATCTTACACTGCTCCTATCTCCCAATCAGCTTCTGTTCCCATGTGTCCCTTCAGCTGGTGGCAGGACTTTCTGCTTCGGAGTTATTATTAGTACTTCTCCATTTCTATTCCATTCTCAAAATGGCCAGCCTGGGGAATCTAGGAACTGGTGACAGATATGCGTGTGGAGGATATGAGCCCTCAGACTGAAGAAAAGATGGATAGCTATGGGTCACCTGGAAGACGGTGCTAGGAGGAAACTGTACTTGATGACAGAGTTTGAAGAAGCTGTGCAGAGAAAAATAACCCAATCCTAAGAGATGGAAGAAGGCGCAGGGGTCCAGAGGCAGAGAAGTGAAGGCACTGTCATGCTCCTATGCCAAAGAGGTTGGACTTCATGGACATCACGTACATCAGTCAGCTCCCAGAACTTTCAATTATTTCCTCCTCTTTTTGAGTTTGTTGTCTGCCTTTCTCACTTGATGTAAGCTAAAGATTACAATCCACAGCTGTGTTTTGTATAGATATCTTTTCCCCTGAAGGCTTTCTTTACTGGAGGGGAACACTCTGACCTCACCTATATCTCAATGTATTGGAAACAACCAATGTCTCCCTTCATAGCTGTGTCTCTACATATCCACATATAGAAACACATTTTTAGGCTCTTAATTTTGTCTGAAATTATTTGACTTTGAGTAACTCAATTAATGAATAAGCTGGTATGATTTCTCAGCATGAATAGTTAGGACTGGGTGTAAAATGGCAAAACCTAAACTATAAATTGGATGTTGAATTTCATACTTTATAAATATTAAATCTAACAATAAATTTAAAAGATACTATCTTCCTTCAATCTGCAATGTAATATTTATTCATTTTAATTTTAAAGTTTTTTCTTTGTATTTTGGAACCAAATTACTTCCCCTCCTAGTTTCAAACATTATTACATGGGTCTGTAAAGCCTGTGGCTCTCAGGAACAAGGCTTATGGCTTTGGGGTCTAATGGACAAAGCAGCCACCTACTCTGCCCTCTCTCATCCTCACTTGACTAGCTCCCAAGACCAACTCCTCCAGAGTCTCCCCTCCCTCTCCAGCAAGCCTTCTGCCCTTGCTCATCACCACCTTCTTCCCACTCTCTTTTCCTATCAAATAGGTGCCCTTGTAGTTTATTCTGTACACACTCATCTCCAGTCCACAAACATAATAGGTGCTCAATGCAAACATACTGTATTAACAAATCAGTGAAACACAATCCAGTAGAAAGAGATGGAGACTATTGCAATTTTAGGCTCCACGAGAGGTGACTCTGGCAGACTTACAGGGAGGGTGCAGTCAGGTCTGGGAGCAGGCAGGATGATATGTGAGCTCATGTTTGTGAGGAGACTTAAGATGGTGCATAGGAACAGAAGGAAGAGAGCCAGGAATTCTAGGTGGAGAAAGGAATGTGAAGATAGCAAGAGAATGAGACTAGAGAGATAGCCAGATAAGTACAAGTTCAGGAATTTGGGGGAGAGGGAAATGTGGGGCTTCGCTGGAGATGCATTCTTGTCTCTGGCTAACCCTTTGTTTTCTTTTTCATTCTTGCTTATAGTCTAACAATACTCATTAATGAAAGTCCAAGTATGTGTGCGGCACGCAAGCTGCGATTCCTTTTCTAGTTCTTTTCAGTGGAGATGGTAGGTAATGAAAGTCTTAGAGTCACATCCCCGAGATAACCACTCACACTGAGAACCAGGCCTGGCGCCCAGGGACCTTCCGACTATATCTCTTCTCCAGTTATCTGACTGACGGGTGCAATAAATTATACAGTAACCTTCCCAGGGCTTTCTTCTTTTCATCCCCTCCCACATTATTCAAATCACAGGAATTGTTCCTGTCAAAAGAACCAGAGGGGGTGTAAATTTATTTGAATGGGAAATGTGGAAAAATTTCTGGGAATAAAGGTCATGTACAAAAAATGGCAACTATCATTACACACACGCACACCACAGTGTCCTATACCAACAGTTTTCTTAATTTCTCAACAAATAATACTTCTAGGGCTGGCGAGATGGCTCAGTGGTCTAAAGCACCTACTTGGAACAAGCTTGGCAAAGCACAAGGACCATGGTTCAATCCCCCAGTTCCACATGCCAGCCAGCCGTGCCCCCTGGTGGGCTGAGCTGGCCACACACACACACACACACACACACACACAATAAATAAATGTAAAAAAATATAAAAAAACAAAAAACAAATAATACTTCTAGTACTGCCAACCCCAGGTCAAAGTGATTAGATCTGCCAAGAATATACAATTAGAGATATAAAAGGACTATGTCTATACTAATTGTGGTTGGATCAAGGAATGTTGATCCTTGATTCTATGTTTAAGAGATTGATACAAGACCCTTGCAGGTGATAAGAAAATCTTGGTCCCAAGAGGCTTTTGTTTGAGCTGTGAGGGATAAAAAATATGTCTTCATGGGCTTCTGTAATATTTTATGCTTAGGCAGGACACAGCACAGCAGCTTCTGAAAAAATCTCGTTAGTATTTGTTGCTGCTTTGAATCCAGTGAGTTAACCAAACAGATACTGTTCTGCTTGTGTATGAAAAGAATATCCTATGAATAGACATCGTTCATTTGCTTACTTTTTGTGATTCTTCAAAGAAGACAATTGGAAACTCTTAATTGCTAAATAGAAGATATACCTAGTGCAAGGGTAATTAGATAGCATTAAGTTAAAAACATCTTCACATGGATGGCATGAGCTCTAAAAGTTTCTAGAGCAAATGATGGGTGGCTTCCCTGAAAGCACTGAGAGCTGAAGACCAGAAGAATGGGTGGACAGACAGCTTCAGTCCTGGGAAGACTGCTGGGCTCAGTCCTAGCGGCTGCTACAGGAAGCCCAGATTCATCCGGGAGGGAAGTTGTTGCTGGGCAACTGGGAGACTGCGGATTTGAAGCATGTTTGTTGCAACCTGACAGTTGTTAAGCATCAGATGAAAAGAGAGGAAGCCACTTCAGTGGTGAGGGGGTGACCAGGAGGGCGGCCCTGAGTGCTAGGAAATGCGTCATGAGCAGAGAATTCAGACTCGGGCACTGGGAGGGGTGGGGGCACATGCCAAACTCTATCTATCAGCAGAGGTCACAGAGACATGCTGTCTCCTGGCACTGGCAGGAACAGCGTTCGAACCAGAGGGTGGGCTCTGGGGTACATGAACAGACAAGCTAGGAAAAATCTCTTTAGCTCAATAGAAATAGAAATAGGTCTTTTTCTCTTTGTGGTGACTTCTATCATGGTATCTGTGGTTGATGTAGGCAAAACTGAGCTTAGAATCCAGAAGCAGTCAAAGGTCACTCAGTGAGACAGACCTCCCCTTTGTCTGAGGAATTTGTGGAAGGAGCAGCGGGCACAGTGCACCTTGGATGTGTTCTTGCTTTGCTAAGAGCGAAATATGCTTGGTTTTAAAGCCCATTTCCATATCTTCCTTAATGCAAATTTCACCACAGTCTATTGAGATATGTATGTAACACAGTTCTTTTTTTAAAATTTTATTTATTTATTTATGTGTGTGTGTGTGTGTGTGTGTGTGTGGCCAGCTCAGCCCACCAGGGGAGGGGGCTGGCTGGCATGTGGTGCTGGAGGATTGAACCGCGGTCCCTGTGCTTTGCTAAGCTTGTTTGTTCTAAGTAGGTGCTTTAGACCACTGAGCCATCTCACCAGCCCCTAACACAGTTCTTATTGTGGCAACTTTTCAGATAGGAAGAATGGGATCCCCCTTTAATTGGCAAGTTAGTACCAACCCAGAGCCTGCAGGTGCTGTGTGCCCTGAGTTTAGGGAGGTGCTGACGACTTCATACAGGGAATTATGAAGGGATTGTGGCCACACTGAGGCCTTCTAGGAAAGGACACCTATTAACAGCAGGTAGGAAACAAATTTTATTGCAAGGGCTCTTAACCTGGGCTCTGGCTTCAGCAGCTCTGTGAGCTCTGCTTAGGTCCCTGGGATCAGATTCTCCAGGTGATTCTAATCTGTGAAAAGGACATGGGCTATGGTTCTGTAAAGAAGTGCCAAGAGCCAAAATCTTTCTTAAAAATAATTTTCGTGGGAGAGAACCTGATGCCTAACATATCAGTGCACTCATAGACAGTCTTCTAAATAAAATCCAGGAAACCATCATCCTGCACAGCAGCCTTCCAAAGGCCTCTCTCTAGTCTAAGTCACTTTAGCTTTAACCTCCTAGTAATTCTTTCTCTTTAAATCTATAACATCACCAAGTCCTAGTCGATCACATTCAGACCCAGGAGGTTGACGCAAATGCCGGCACATGGAAACTAGTACTCTAGCATAGTCTACGCTAAAGTGCCTCTTTTCCACTTTTATTTTTTCTTTATTGAAATTCATGCATGAGAAAATTTTGACTGCATAGAAAAAATGTTGTAGATGCAGATAGAAATAAATACTAATTCTGTAAATCAAATATAGCTGTCCCTTAATAATTTTCAGAAAATCTATTTTCTGGTTTAATTTCCTTTCTTCCCAAAGAGCTTGCTGAACCCTAGTGATGCGGGCACTCAAGCTGCCCTCCTTTTTCTTCTCCTCTCAAGATCTCTCATGCGAGCAGAATGACAGGCCAAAGATTTAGAAACTGGAAGAGAGGAAATTATGAAATTAAGTCATTAGTGGGGCCTCCCTGTAAAATGCTAGTCATGGGGACTTTCCCAGAGACTTTTGATGCACCAATATCCATCCAAAAAGTGATCTGCAGACTTGAAATTTAACAAATTCCAGCAATGACCCTGCAGAGCTCTCACCGGGCAATGGGCAGTCGGTCCCAGTTTATTCCTAATGATTCAGGAATTCATGGAGCAGAGCCAACAATAAAGCAGCACAGTGATAGGAATATGTAGTCAGGACCCCCAAGACCAGGTCCTTTTCTGGAACTCATTGTTCAGCCAGCCCATAGTCATAGGAACACGGGTACAATGAAGTCAGAAAAGTAAAAACCACAGCAGAATAGTGCTTGTAGGAATGGAATGAAAGCTGAATCATGCCACAGTGGGAGCTGTTGCAAGGGGAAAACTGTGAGCCAGAAGGCCAGATTTCCTCTATCAACAGCCACTGAGAAGGGGGCAGGGAGGGAAACTCAGATTTCCCAGCAGTATGGCAGGTCTTGGCACCGCCTCAGTCCCCCTGCTGAACTTCCACAAATAAACATTCAAAGCAGAAGGGACAGATTTGCTTCTCAGCAAGATTTCAAAGCTGTGCACTAGAATTAAAGAGAAAACAGGAAGGATCACAGGGGAAGGAGGAGGCGGGGAAGAGGAGGGGCACGCAAGCCTAGAGCCAAATCAGATGGGAAAGCTCCCAACCCCTCACCTGAAACTGATGAAACTGATGCACCACTTTTCTTTAACGAGGCACGAACATTGCAGGTAGTGCTGGCAGTAATGATACCCTGGGCCCAGCTCCTACCTTCTGGGCTTCAAGCTGGGGGCGTAAGCCTGAAAAGGCCCTAGGCGGAGGAGACAAGTTCCTTCAAGCTATCTCAGCAGAGGTGAAACCAAGAGGGGCTGAATCTTCTTGGAAAAATTTGGTCACCTGCTTTATCTGTTGTGGAGCACACCTAGCTCTCAAGTCAGCTGTGTGTGTGTGTGTGTGTGTGTGTGTGCGCGCGCGCACATGAGCAGGTGCAGCCATGTTGGAGGGCATGGTGGGTGTGCCTGAGTGTACCTGCATGAATGGCCGGGGGAACCAGGCCATGTGTCCTGCGTTTGGCTTTGAGGATGACAACACTCACTTCGGACCTCAAAGGGATAGAGGAAAAACACAGCTGGTTAGTAGAAGCTAACCCCCTTCTGGTTCTCTATGCTCCACAGGTTTTCTGGTCCCAGGGGTCGCGCCCCCAAGCCACCCACACCCCGGCTCCTCACATAGTGCAGGAAGGTGCTGTCACAGTGGTTTACTGAGATTTCCTCCTCTTTCTTTGTTAGTGAGAACTGACTTGACATTTAATAAAATCGTATTTATACGCAGACTACGTGCACACAGAAACAGCCCAGAGCAAAGGACCAGCCCTCCCGCTGGGTGCAGCATGGCTGGGCGCCAACCAGCTGCAATAACAGCCTGGCCAGGCGGGCGGGCTGTGCTGCTCTGCACCAGCTTTGAGCCTCTCCAGGCTGGCCTCTGGCCCATTTTCCTAAAAACACAAGAAGGATGGGTACAGCAGTAATAAAAATAAAATCTCATTATAATGCCTGTAATTTCTTTTAAGTCATGTATCAGTATTTTATTTATTTATTTATTTATTTATTTTGCGGAACCGGGGATTGAACTCAGGCCCTTGCGCTTGCCAGGGAAGCGCTTATTCCACTGAGCCATCTCCCCGGCCCCCCAGTATTTTAGAAAAGATGTGTAGCAGCTCTATTCATTTGCCTAATGGAAGAGCGCATTCCAAGGGCACCAGAGAACTAGATGGGTCTGTGTGTTTTGGTCAGATCTTTCTCCAAAGAGGGGAAGCTAGGATAAGAGGCTGGTGAGTAGGGGCAGTCCTGGAGGCCACCAAAGCCACTGTCACCCTGGGGTCCTTTTCTAGGCAAAATCTGGGTCCACTTAGGCTCTGTGGCTCTGTGGCTTGTTAAGGTCACAGGAGAGGAGGAGCATTGCCTCAGCACTGTCTTAGAGGTGATTAGATGAGGGCTTTGAAGCCTTCAAGGCATTTGAGATACAATGGTTTCTCTGGTCTACAGAAGCTGGAACTGGGGGCTGGTGAGATGGCTCAGTGGTCTAAAGCACCTACTTAGAACAAGCTTAGCAAAGCACAGGGACCGCGGTTCAGTCCCCCAGCACCACACGCCAGCCACCCCGCCCCCTGGTGGGCTGAGCTGGCCACACACATACACACACACACACACACACACATACACACACACACACTTTTAAATATTTAAATTTAAAAAAAGAAGCTGGAACTGTAAATCAAACTCCTACATTCCAGGCCATTGATTCTGAACTCTGGCTGGACTTTGGAATTATCTGGGAAGCTCTAAAGAAATAGTGAAGTACAGGTTATACCCTATTCCAACTGACTCAGAATCTCAGAGGATGGTGGCTGCTTATGTACCATTTTTAAAGTTCTGTGGGTGATTTCCTCCTCTTTCTTTGTTAAGAAACAGCCTAGAAAAGACTGTTCTGCAGAACAGGTGTTCCTGGTGTTGGTCTTTCTCAGCTTTACTGCTGTGAACTGGCTTGTTCCCTGGTCTCTGACCTTACTGTGGAGCCTTGGCCCCAGCATAGGACCTAACCTTAGCAGGTGCTGCTGCAGGCATGAGCACATGGACACATGCACAGTGGTGGTGAGCCAGCACCCAGTACCTCGCTGAGATCAGAAAGGGAACCTAGCCAAGTAAGCCCCTGGTTTCGGAGCTGAGTACTTGCCAGGGCAGCATGTAAGGGCAGAAAGAAAGCCTTTCTGGTCTTTCTTGTCTGCAAAGTAAGCAAATAAATCCAATGGCCTGAAGTTGGAGTCAGCAACAGTTCAAATTTTCAGTGTGCTATTGAGAGGCAGTGGAGCCTTCAAGAAAGAGAGCTTAGTGGGAGGTCTTCAGAGCATTAGGGACATGCTTTGAAGGGAATCATGGGCACCCAGCCCCTTCCTTTCCCTCTTGTTTGCTTACTAGCCATATAATGATTTGCCTTGGCCCCAAAACCTACAAGACCAACTGAGTATGAACTATGGGGCCAACTGAGTACAAACTGGAACTTCAAAAACTATGAACCAAAAGAACCCTTTTTCCTCACCTATTGTTCATCTCAGGTGTTCAGTAGAGGAATCCCAGGCAGCGAACACACTGTCACTACTGCAAAGCTGTGCTGCAGTGTTCCCCGTCCTGCTACCCCCCAGGACTCTCCTCAGAATTGACAGTAAGGACCCAGGAGAAAAATTTAACAATACCAGGCAGTGGCCAAGGTACATCGAGAAAAGAAGCATGACTCTATTCCCTTTTTTTTTTTTTTTTTTTTTTTTTTTTTTTTTTTTGGAAAGGGTGGAGAGGGTGTTCAGGGTCTCACTACTAGATCAGACCCGTAGTGATCCACCTGTTTACAGCCTCCCAAGAGCTGGGATTATAGGGCATGTGCCACCATGCCCAGTCTCAATTGCCATCTCAGTGTGCCCCAGGGGGCAAGGCCAGCATGTCTGCCCAGGGATTGAACCCCCTGGCCACTGTGCCTCCTCTTCTGAGCTATTTGGCCAGCCCTCTATTCCCTTCTTAATGACAAGAAGAGGGCTAAGTTATTGTGGCTAGGCTGCGTAGGCATGGCCCACATAGAGAAAACGGATCTCTTTCTTTCTGCCCTAGAGGAGCAGGGAGTCCCAGCAGCTCTGTGACCCAGCACTGTGCTCTTGGCTATACGGAGTATGGCTGCCCAGAATAAGGCATCTTTGTCATCTTATTCTTCTGTTTAACTCTGAAACAAACCGAGGAATGTGTCCTTTGGGCTCCTTTTAAAACTTTGGACAGAAATGTTTAGACCACACGCCGTTTTAGTCTCTGCAGCGTGGGAAGTCTGAAGTCCTTTTCTGGGGCCCTAGATTCTCAGCAGTGGTGGCACCCCAGGTCTTGACCCTTTTACCCACTTGGAGGGGCCCACCCGGATGATCTGGGAAGCTTGGAGAGCAACTTCCAAGGGAAAGTCACAGTTTGAAAGGAATTCTGGCAGAAACTGTGGGGTCTTGTTTTGTTTTGTTTCATTTTTAAAAGCCTTAAAGACAAGCTGACAATGGGTTTTCTGGGATTTGAGAGAATACCGTAGCAGTAGAAAAAATATGCATTCCCTAAATCAGTTGCTAGTGGTTGACATTCCTTCCAATACTGTTCCAAAAATTAAAATGTAGACAAAAGAAAAAACAATTTGATGCTAGAAATGATGTATACAAGATGTCACCTTCTCCAAAGGTCTGAGTGCTGCTCAAAGTGTGGTCAAGGTGACCGCTAGCAGAGTCTTTTAAGGTAATAGGAATTCTCCTGCACCAGGTTTGGGGGAGGGACGTAGGATTTGCATCTTGTACCAGCCTCTGTGGTGATTTTCATGCACCTTGCAGTTTGACAATCTTGGTGCTATACCTCCTTTATGTGATTCCTCTCGCAAAGGAAAAGATACCAGCACCTGTAAGAATTTGGTCTGATGTGCAGTTCTAGAACAAATTGAGCTAGATCTAGGATTTTCAAACCTTTGAAGAGAGCACGTTATCATTTTTTTTTTTTTTTTCTTCTTTCAGAACCAGGGATAGAACTCAGACCCTTGCACTTGCCAGGGAAGCGCTTATTCCACTGAGCCATCTCCCCGGCCCCTCAAACCTTTGAGACTGAAATTTTCTTTTCTTTTTCTTTTTTTTCTTCTTTAGAAGCAGTAACTTTTGAGGTCAAGACCAGACTCAGAGAAAAAAGCATGAAATCTTCACTTAGTACAAAATTTATTACACACATTTATATATAGTTTTGTTTTTCTACCACTCTTAGAAAGTATTATACTTATTGTTTTGATGAATAATAGGGCCAGGAAAGTTTTATATCTTGCTTACAACCACTAACTAAGGACATGACAGGGCAATAGTCAAGCCAGGCCTCCTTCTTCCCTGACTAGCACTGCTAGAGCTGTGGAGAGCACTCACCCCTCATTTGGAGTGAACACACACCTGCCACAAATGCATAACTGATGACAATTCTAATCTGGACTCCTGGATCCCTGCCCCAAGAGTCCCTTTCAAGGGGAGAGCACCGAGACCCTTTCCTTACCACATGGAAGAGCTTGAAGAAGTCCACATTGGCATACAGAGTGTCTTCTATCCACTGTAGGGTGCCCTGGGAGAGGGAACATAGGGCATCACGCACAATATTCGCCCCACGTCGCTGGTTGAAAATGATGAAACGTTCTAAAAGAGCCTCACTGCAGGCAATGTCCTTCAGCGCCAGGTCTGGGACTCCATGAGCAAACTGTAGGGAGGAAAAGGCACACTTGAACCCTCCTTGTGTTCCAGAAAATCTGTATCCCCCTCACCCACAGGACCTATAAGTACAGCACATTCCATGGTGAAGGGAATTAAGGGGGGGGAAGGAGATTAAGCGTGCTAATTAGCTGATTTCATGATAAGATCCTTTTGAGTTAACTGGGTGGGCCCAGTGTAATCATGAGAATCCTTGCAATGTGGAAGAAGGAGGCAGAAAAAACAGAATTAGAGTAATGGGATGAGGGGAAGGCTTGATGGGCCCTTGTGGGCCATGCAGGCGGATGGAGATCGCTAGGTAAAGATCACTGGACAGTCTTTCTAGAAGCTGGAAAAGTCAAGAAGACAGACTTCCCTTTAACTACCCCAGTAAGGGGCAGCTACTGGAACCTTGACTTTCAGACTTCTGACCTCCAGAATCTCAATATAACAAATCCATGTTCTTTCAAGCCACTAAGTTTGTGGTAACTTGTTATGGCAGCACTAGGAAACTCTAACGCCTCCCACTCCTCACTGTGTCAGGGAGCCTTTTCAGTTTGAAGGATTGCCTTCTTTACACATGATGCTGTGGTGCAGGCAAGACCTCCTTGCAGCTGAGGTGGAATGATGACGGGAACACGCTTGAAGTGATGACAAATGGCCAACCTCTGCCCTCTGTTCTTTTTTTTTTTTTTTGTGGAACTGGGGATTGAACTCAGTCCCTTGTGTTTGCCAGGGAAGCACTTATTCCACTGAGCCATCTCCCCGGCCCCTGCCCTCTGTTCTTGCCAAATTCAGCACATAAAAATACCAGTGGTCTGGTTAAATGTGAACTTCAGATATATAATAAGCGATTTTCTAATACAAGTGTTTCCCAAGGAGGGTCTAAATCTGACATAATTATGCTAAAAATTGTCACTTAATGTGGAGGACCACCTGAGCAGCTCTCCTTGAAAGAAGAGCGATTGTCTCCATTTTGGCTGAGCCTGACCCTATTTCCTTGTATTGTTATGTAGAGAGCTGGCTAGGACTTCTGTTTATCCTTCAGTTGGCCTTAAGCAATGTCTATTGGTCTAGCTGAGGTGCTGGTGATAGTCTTTGAAGGTGGGGTGCGTGTTTCCCTGATAACCTACACCTGCCGCTCTTTAATGTGAGCGGGGTTGAGACAGGACGGTAGAGCTAATGCTCCGCGGCGCCAGCTGGGATCGAGCCTCGAGGGACAGAGGCTATGACTTCCTGGGACTTGAAAGGCTACACCAAAGCGGAAGCACCAGACTTACCAAAATGTTAGATACTGGACCAGGGGCCTGCGGGATCCTGAACAGACCCAGAGCGCAGGCGGGCGAGTGAGTGAGACAACCTGGGGCCTGGCGGGCTCCTGACAGACCCAGAGTGCAGGCCTGGCGATTGAGTGAGCCGACCCAGGCCGCGGGATCCTGAACAGACCCAGAGCGCAGGCCCGGCGAGTGAGTGAGACGACCTGAGGCCTTCCGGATCCTGAACAGATCCAGAGTGCAGGCCGGTGAGTGAGTGAGACGACCCAGGCTGCAGGCCCAGCAGGGAACCCTTCAGCAGAACTCCCTGCAAAGAGGCTAGAGGCAAGACCCACCCAGCCGATTCAGGAGCAGAACATCTTCCCAGAGAAACACAAAGGGTTCAACTCTAATGTCTGTGGCAGAAAGAAGTGGAGCACACAGCCAGAATCAAACAACATCCACCTGGAGGAATCAGAACTTCATAGATCTGGACCTGGTGCTAAGGTAATAACTCTATCTAAGCTCTACACCAAAGGTCAGAAGACAGTGGTATACAAA
>NW_004524650.1:6446729-6476899 GCF_000260255.1 Octodon degus | reverse complement strand
AATAAAATAAAAATTAAAAATAAAACATTAGATACTATATAATGCAGATTAATCTCTCTGCATATCCTCTCTGCATACCGCAGAGGTAAATTTAGGCCACAACCTACCTCAGCTCATTATTGTCTCTTTGCCACAGTTTTCAGTCAATCCTCAAGCCACTCCCCCACTGAATAAAACTGGGTGAGGCCCTGGGTCGCTCTCTTGGTTCCGGAAAGCCATCTTTGTGGCTGGACTTAGAGCCCCTTGACTCCCCGATGATTGAAGATATAATTTAGTGTCTTTATTTTCGCCATGGGTTGCATTGTAAGTGGTAAATTGGAATCAACTTGATGGGATTCCAATAACGTAACTTTGGGATTACAAATAATTGGCTTCTTGGACAGAGAGGAGGACCTGGAAGTGTCTCCTACAATTTAGCTGAAATTTGGATTTAAGTAGGCACCCTGTGTTTTACTTACAACCCTAAGGTCTGGAAAGCTCACGTCCTGCAGTTCCTGGAGGACTCATAATAAACAGTGACTGGGATGCACCATGTCCATGTTGGCTTCCAGAGGTTACCGAGGCAGAGAATATTAGCAAGCCAAGCAAGTCAGGGGTCTTGACTGTTTACTGTGTGTCAGACACCATTCTAAATAATTGGCTTCCTGGGCAGCTCAATGGACAATAGCTCAGTGGATTAAAGTACCTGCAAGTAGGCACAGGGGCTGGGGGTTCGATCTCTGGGCCTGCCCTGACAGCCCTGCCCCCAGGGTACGCTGAGACAGCAACTGAGACTGGGCGTGGTGGCATGGGCCTGTAATTCCAGTTCTTGGGAGGCAGTAAACAGGTGGATCATGAGTCCAATCTAGTAGTGAGACCCTACAAATCCTGTAGAACCTTCCCTAAAATACAAAATAAATAAATAAATACTTGGCTTCCTGATGTCCCAGGTTTCCTGCAGAGGTAAGACTCGTGTACCATGAAAATGGTGACATTATCAGGGCACTGCAGCCTTCATGTGGCTTCCAGTTATACAGATTTCTGGGCTGGGGAGCAGAGTAGGCCCAGGCTATGCCACCCCTGAATGGAAACTGTTTAGATCAGACTAGAAAGCCTGGTCCACATGAGGCACAGACCACAGCTAATGAAAACCCAGCCATGGCTTCTGCAGTCCCAGTGCCCTATACCTAGGAGTATGATCCTACAAAGCCTCTTTTTTCCACACCTCACTTCTTATCCTTAGGCAAACCCTGCCCCCACCTCTAATCCCAGAGTGAGGAACATTTTGAAGTGGAGGGAGTCACTAGGCTCACTTTGTCCAAACCTCTTATATTCCACAGGAGGAAAGTAGTGGAGGATGGGTCACGTGAGAAACCTCCACAGCTGGCTTGTGGGACACGACGGAAGTTCCTCATTCTCTCAAGGCCTGTGCACTGACTTTTCATTGTGTGGGGTGCAGGACAGGGACTGGGAAACAGAGATGAACAGCTAGTGAAAGTAGTTCACACTTACTGTTTACTGTGTGTCAGACACCATTCTAAATACTCCATATGCATTCACTCTTCTAACCACCACAACCACCATATATGGTTTACACTGTATTCTTCCCAATTACAAAAGAGGAAACAGGCATAGAGCGGTTCATTAATCTGCCTGAGGTCACACACATAAGTGTGTGGTCTTGCTGAGGTCAGAATCCAGAGCTTAATCACTCCCCCATTAGCTCTTTGGCAAGGAGGGAAGAGGGAGTGGGTGGGACAAAGAAAGGAGGTTTATAAGTGTTTTTACTGAGGATGCAGCATTTGATTTGGGCCTTGAACCATGTTTAGGAGTTTCCAGGGTGATGAGCCAGGGAACTGTAGCATTTCATGCTCTGAGAGTTCCCTAGATGGAGCAAGGGGTGACGACTGCCTTTGGAGTTGGGCCCAGAAAACAAGCAGCAAGGACCCAGAAGGATATTTATTTCTGACAGTAAAGAACACAAATTCCCTGGTAATGAAGATGGTCAGTTGTACAGCTGCTTGGGGCACATAAAAGAGTGGATGTTGCCCTCATGGCTGAAAGTTTTAGTGGATGGCACTGATACAATCAGAGCTGGATGTGGTTGAGGTTGAGACTGAGAGCTAGAAAATAGGCAGAGAAGCTCAGGGGGCCAGGAGGCACAGAGGGGTCAGGCTGGTGCGAACGACCCCTGCAAAGCAGAGCAAGCTCCTGGCCCTGCTCGCTAGCTACTCAGAGACAGGGACACTTGGACACTCCACAAAGTCATAGCCTAATAATCCTGACCTCCCTGTGAAAGGCCTCATTCCTGCTGCCAGAAGTGCAGCAACTAGAGCTCCAAAGGTCATATCAGTAGGAACCCAAGAGAAATTTCCCCTAAATTCCTGCCCTTATCTCCATCTTCTTTTTATTACCAACTGGAAATCATCGCAAGAATTGCCAGCACTGGTGTTTTATGAGCTGAAGAAAAAGTGAGGGGGAAATGGGCAATTGGTGTTTTAAGAACTTCTCCTTGGGTGGGGGTATAGGGGATGCTGGGAAGTGCCAGGAGTCAGGCCTGCCTCTGGGCCTGGCCAGGAGCTTAACCTCAGTTTCTCTTGCCGCATTTCTTTTCTTTTTCTTTTTGTCTTTCTTTTCTTTCTTTCTTTCTTTCTTTCTTTTTTTTTTTTTTTTTCAGGGATTGAACTCAGGCCCTTGTATTTGCCAGGCAAGTGCTTATTCTACTGAGCCATCTCCCCGGCCCCCTTTCTTGCTTGCTTTCTTTCTTTTTTTTTTTTTTTTTAAGCTATTATGTCTTATTTAATTCACTTAACATAATGGTTTCAAATTGCATTTACTTTTCTACAAGTGACTCAGTTTTATCTTTCCTTATGGGAGAGCAGTACTTCATTTTGTATAAACACATTTTTCAGTATCTATTCAGATGGTAGTGAATATATAGACAAACTTTAAAGATTTCACTATATGAATTGTGTTTCTCTAGAACTGAATGTGTATGCACCACTATAATATAATGTATTTATTGCTTCGGGATAACACCTAGAAAGTGAATAGCTTGGTCAAATGGAATATCCACTTTTAATTTATTGAGGAAACTCCATATGAATTTCCATAGTTATTGTGGCAGTTTACAGTGTGACTAACAATGTAGAAGTGTTCCTTTACTGCAAAGATATAAGTGTTTCTTATTATTTGATTTATTGATGATGTCCATTATTTTTGGAGTAAGATAGAATCTCCATGTTGATTTAATTTGCATATATCCAATTACCACATGAAGTCAACCTCGTTTCAGTTATTTATTCACCACTTGTACTCCTAGCAAATGCATCTTTATTTCACTTCCCTATTTTTTCAGGGGATCTCTTGTTTGTTTGCAGACAGGATCTTCTATGCATTTAAGACTGGCCTTGAACTAACCATTAAACTCAAATTGGCTTTAAATTCCTGGTGACTTTACTCAACCTCCAAAGTCCTAGGATTACAGATATGCACCACTATACCCAGCTTGATTTTGGGGGGATAAAGGGGAGGTTGGAATCTTTTGAATTCTTTATTGATATTAGTCTTATGTCTGAGCAGTAACTGGCCAAACTGTTCATAGTATGGAGGTTTTCTCTTTACTTTGCTACTTCCTTTTTTTTTTTTGTGGAACCGGGATTGAACTCAGGACCTTGCGCTTGCCAGGGAAGCACTTATTCCACTGAGCCATCTCCCCGGCCCTTTGATGTTCAGAAGCGTATTCATTTCATTTCGCCACCAGGAGGCAGGTCTGGCTGGCATTTGGTGCTGGGAGATTGAACTGCGGTCCCTGTGTTTTGCTTAGCTTAGCTTGTTCTAAGTTGGTGCTTTAGACCACTGAGCCAACTCACCAGCCCTCCCCCCCCTTTTTTTTTTTTGTTAAGTTCTGTTATTTGAATATTATAGGTGTGTAAACTAAGCAAGATATTCTAAAAGAGTCCAGTAGCCCATAATAGTATTGGGTCTTCCGCTTGACTGGCAATGTCAGAAATTGTTGACCTGAGTCCCCTATAGCTCAACATACCAGCATGGCTTTACTTCTTATATTTCATTTTTATATTTTTCTGCTGGATGGTTAAGACCAAGGTAAAGCAGGACCTATGCAACAAGAGTTGTAGCTTTTGGGTCTGATAAGGTCAGTGAAATCCCCTCAGGATTTATCCTGAGATTCTGTACCTCAGATTGTAGAACCTTTGTCAGTGTCAGCCATGTGGATGAGTCATGGCCATTGCTTGGCCAATGTGCTCTCTGTGAAAGCCTCTTTTTTTTTTTTTTAATTACAGTGTCTACAGGGTCTTACTACACAGATTGGACTCAATGATCCTCCTGTTTTCAGCCTGCCAAGACTGGGATTATAGGAATGTGCCACCACAGCCAGTCTGAATCTCCATCTCAGTGTGTCCCAGGGGCAGGGCTGGCAGAGCAGGCTAGGGATTGAACCCCAGTCCCTGCATCTGCCTAAGCAGTCGCTTTAAGATGCTGAGTTGTCTGGCCAGCCTTACCCTCACTGGGTTTTGATGGCAACCTCACAGTCTGAGTAGTCAGAAAAACAAGCATGGGCTCCCTCACTGAGATGTAAGAACCAGCATGAAAACACCCTCCACAGAACTGCTCACCTCCATGTGGAGTGGGATCCCCTGCTTGGTCCAGGCCAGGACAGCACCTGTGCAAATTTTTGGGTCAGGGCTGATAGCCCTAATAATTCTGTCTATATGTCTTGGTCTCCCTGCTAGATGAAAGGGGGCTCAGACCTGGCCAGGAAGGAAGTCAGAGGGTGTATTGAGTCCTTAGCCACTGTGATCCTGCATTCTCCCTGTGATTCTTGAGCCCAAGCCTCCTTCCCAAAGTTCTGGACTTTGCCAGCTTGGGGTGGGACTTTGAAACTTGCACTCCTAATAAGTGCCCAGGTGTCACTGATGTGGTGGTGGCCAGACTGTGAGAACCACTGGGCTACAGAAAGAAATATAGGAATAGCAATAAGATCTATGCTCTACTCCAGCTATGACCATTTCTTTCAGTATCTGTGTGCAAATCATGCCATCACTGGACACCTCGTCTCAGGTTATTGTGAGGGACAAAGGAGCTCACGGAGGGACAGTCACATGTGTGTGGCAAGGGCGCTCTGTGTACATATGGGAAATCACTAACATGAATGAAATAGATTTGGGGAGGGATAAGTTAGAAATGCTGTAGGAACATGCAAGAAGGGGCTTACCTGGCACTAGTGGTCCAATAAAGAGGATGCTGCCTCCTCGCTTGCCAGTGTCAGACTCAGTAACCTCAGGAGGCGACCTTAGCAGACTCAGAGACTGCACCACTAGGTTTTGGCCCAAGCCAGTTTTTGGCCAGGGCCAGTTCATGCGAGAGCTCTCCCACAGTTGCCTGTGTGGTTGCCTTCTCTTCAGTGAGGGCTGCTCCAGTAAGCACTCAGGGAGTCCTTCTCTCATCACCCGTCTTACACTGTCCCTGCCACACATCTCTCCTGCCCCCTGCAACAGTTCTTGACAGCTACAAACAGTCCCTCTGGAATGTGAGCTCTCTGAGGCAAGGTCTCTGCAGGATTGGTTCACAATGGTTTCAATATTTGGCTAGCAAATACATTGCTCCCAATTCCCTCAGCCCTGAAGCTCAGCTTCCTTCCAGTAACAAAACTTAAGGTATTTTCAGTGTTGCCAGGATCTGTGTGCTTCACAGTGCTGCTGTGAGAACGCTCATCATCTCAGTGATCCCCGGTACTTTCTAAATCTGGGGCATGACTCATGGACCCTGAATAGTTTAAGGAAAAAGAAAAGCTGAGGTCTCTCTCACCTTTCTCAAATTCAGTGCTCACCCCACCCCTCCAAGGAACACTGACCAATGACACCCACCTACCTGCTCCACACGGACTTGGGAGTTGACCAGAAGGTAAGCCACTGAGTTGGACAGGCCAATGTTTCTCATGAGAAATAGTGTCAGTGTCTCTTCATCTTTTAGGATATCCCGAATTTGTATTCCTCTTCCTATGTATGAATGAGAAGAAGAATAGGGCATGGAAAGAAAGATGGGTTAAGAAAAGGAAAGTAGCTGGAGTAGACTAGAAACATTTATAACTTGATTTCCAGAGGAGGCTCTGTTTTGGGTGCCCTGGGAATACCTGGAGCCCAGGTGACAGTAGCTGCCGGCAATGCTGCCCCAGCACTTGCTAGTGAAGCCGGGAGGCACAGAGGTGCGACAGCTAGCCTAGGGTGAAGTACTTGTTTGGTGGTTCTCGGGGTTGATCTAGAATAGTGGCTCTCAACAGGGTCTGGGTGGAGAGTCGCAGAAGGACAGTTTTGTGCCCTGGGAATATCTGACACTATCTGGAGCTTCAGTTGTCACAACAGAACTGGTGCTAATGGTTGGAGGCCAGGGATGCTGCTAAAATTTGCACAATGCACAGAACAACTCTACCTCTCCAAGTAAAGAGTTGTCTGGCCCCCAAGTGCCAGTGGTGCTGGCCTGGCTTTGGAAGAGATATATAACCTGTCCACACTGCAGTTTTCACAGGGTAGGGGACCTTGCTGGCACTTCTGTCATCTTAGCTCATGATTCAAGCTCAGGGTATCAGCATGGACAAAAACAGATGAGCTCATGAGGGCAAGAAAAGGTTCAAATGGAAAAAGCAGAGCCTCTGCGCCTTCACTCAAGAACTGCCAGAAGCTTAGTCTTGTGGTGGCAACATGCCTATAATCCCAGAACTCTGGAGCCTAAGCCAGGAGGATCCTAAATTTGAACCCATCCTGAGCAACTTAGTGACTTAGTGAAACCCTGTCTGAAAATATAAAAGTTGCTGAGTATGTAGCTTAATGGAAAGGCCCTGAGATTGATCCTCAATACTGGCAAACAAAATAAAATTCTCCTCCAAACCCAACAACAGCAAAAGAAAAACCTGCTGGAGACAGAAATACTCCAGGCACCAAGGGCTCCTGACTGTTGAGGTGGCTGGGGGGCAAGGGCCTGAACCTCTCTCGGCATCCACACTTTCTTTGTCTACCTGCCAAAGTGTTAAGATGTGGGCAGGATCAGGAATGTGAAATGCTTAGCTTCTGGGCCTGAAAACAGCACTCAGCAAATGCGTGTTCTAGTGGCATAGACATGGTTCTCATCCTTCCTGGGCTTCTCCCCAGTACCCACCTTCCATCCCTCTACTGCCCACATTCGGCCTAAAGATTGCACCGCATGAGATGTGGGCCAGTGAGGAGCTTGCTGTTCCAGACCTCTACAAAGCCATTTGAACCCAGAGGCAGACTCTGGTTTGGATGAAATGCCTGCTCCACACCCCACACTCTAGCTTTCCATGAACTAGCTTGAACCATCCAGTGCCCCTGCTTCCTCCTGGCCCAACTCCACAGCAAGCCATTCTCTCCCATCCTGGCCTTCCCGTCTGCAGGCAGTTCCTTTCCATTTGCAGGGTGACATTCCCTGTACAGCTCCTTGTCTGGCTCAATATGGCTGACAATGTCTTCTTAAAGGAGTTTGGGTCAACCTAGCAAGCCAGAGACCTCTCCGTTGGTAGCCCAGTGTCACTGCTCCTTGCCAAGAAGCAGTTGGAGGTGCCCTGAGGACCTGAACTCAGTCCTTCAAGGGAGTGGGAGGGCTGGGAGAGGGGCTTCTCTCATGTTCCAAAGCTCAAGTCTTGTCCTGTTCCAAACGGGGCTCCAGCTGCTGTCCTTCCTCAGGGCACCAGCTCCACCCTTTCTGACTCGCAGAGCTGCTCACCTCTCTGTGACACTGAGCACTAGGGCCTGACCCTGAGTCACAGCCTCACTGGGAAGGGCATGAGCACTCTCTAGGCACCTCTGGTCCTAACCTGAGACTTGGGTACTATTCTGTTATCTATTTCATAGTTGTTCTTTAACACACTCACTGACCTTACACACAACTATCTTCCAGGGAGAAGGGGCCAGACAAGGAATGGGGAGTGTTTTTGCCCAGACAGCCTATACTACCCAGGTGACCCGGCTGCTGGAGGGAGCACAAGGGGCAGGACCATGTGACTCAGCGCACACCTGCAGGGGAGTTTGGGGCCCAAAGTGTGAGAGGCAGTGGCGATACCAGACAGTTTCTTCAATGGATTCCTGAGGGAGAAATGTGAAACAGGGCCTGAGGACCGAAAAGTATATTTTGTGTGAAATGTGGTTCTTCTTGTTCCTTCCCTGGGAAGATTAGAAGTGGGGGTGGAGGCCAGGGCACTGAGAATGCATAAGCTGGCTCCTCCGGAGGGGGTTTAAAGATGATTGAGAGACCACAGAGCTGGCTTGGAGACGTGGGGGGCTCTCATCTGGTCTTTCACCATTAATCTTCCCCTGCTGAGAATGTAGCACTACAGGTTTGCTGGAAAGGAAAACACTGCCCAGGCCAGACTCTGCATACTCTCCCAGGTGACTAGGAGCTGAGGGGCAGAAGCACAGAGCAGCCACAGTTACCATGGCTTTCAAAGGCCAGCTCTTTGCTGTGCATCCCAGGTAACTCCTGGATGCTCTCCAGGAGATTCTATGGGCCTGACAGTGGGCTTCAGTCCCTGGGCGGTCTGGAATTCCTTCAGATACTGTCCTGGGCTGAATCCCTGGCCCCTTGCACATCATCAGGCCTGAGGATTCTGAAATCTCTGTTCCCAGCCTTTGAGGAGCCTTGCCTGAACTTCACTGTCCCCATGTTCCCAGAGCTGCTGTCCTTTAGGGATCTCTCCTCACAGCCTGAAGGTCCGAAGCGAGAACCACTTGTAGGCCAATGCAATTAGTCTTACTTTTGGATTAGGCAATAGTGATTTTTCTTCTTATACAGACATTGTACAAACCACAAAGAAACTGCGGTTTGGAATTATTTCCCATACACTTCCTCTAGCCTCTAACTCAATGTGATGATCAGATACTTAAATGAAAAGCCTTCCTTATCATAGGTCCCGCCCAATGCAGGGCATTGCAGTCACTTTAGGAGCTGGATGGCCCAGGCCATGGCCAGTTCTTCTGGTTGTTTAACCTTGGAAAGAATACTTTTGGTTTGGTGTACCACTCCTGGACATGTTGTTTTCTTACTGTTCAAAATGCAAATTGTGCTCCTATTTTACATAGTCCTTCAAATTTGAGCTAACTAAAATAAACCCTTCTTTCCAGAGCACTAAAGAATGCACTGGTTATAATCTGGTTTGTAGAAAATGTGTGAAATGCACACTTTGCTACTCTTAAGACGTGAGGCTGTAATTCAGTCATCTCAGTGTACCACTCTGAGCACACTCCTGTGCTTTCTTGCTCCCATGGGCTGGCAGGCAGAAGGTGGCAAGATGGATGATGATCACATTCTCTTGGGAGAAGTTTCTCCTCTGGCTCCATGTGCTCCGGAAGCCCCTGCGACCCTCCGCCAAGCATCCCACGCAGGGTCACTGTCCAATCCCACCCAATTCACCCTCCACTCCCGGAGATTAGCCCAGGGCTGGTTCCCAACAGGTGCCAGGGGCCGCTGACTCTCAAAGTCTTGCCCCACATGCTTGGTGGGGAGGGGTTGATTTGTTCTGCTCTCTTACTCTTCTTGGTTGGAAGCCGAGGCACACGCTGTTGCATCCAGCTTCACTTGTCTCTTCAGCAGAGCCCTTAGGGGTCACTTTCCTAACTCTGTCAGTCTCAAAGGCCATCCTTGCAGTCACTGGGCCCACACAAGGGAGCCTGCGTCTCTCCACAGAAACTGCTGCCTGCGCAGCATCTGACCCCCATTTCCCTGAGGGATCTCCCCCTGCTGGCAGCCTTCTCTTGAAGGACTCCACCACCAGACTGCATGACCCTGAATTCTAGGGGATTTACTTCCTTGCAGGCATTCATTTACCTGTCTCCCAGGAATTTAATTCCAGCTGCCTTGTGCAGCCTATCCAGTGGACTTCTACCAGGGAGTCCACTATGGATGGGACACCCACACAACGCTGGCTCATGCTTTCACAAAGACATGTGGTGTTGTTACTCCTGTTGGGATTTGTTTTGTACTTTTCTTTTTTGGGAGGAGAGACACAGCAGGGAGGTCCTCAGCCTCCTTCCTCACTGCTCCAGACTCCAAATGGCTTTCCCACCTGCGCACCCAGCTCTGCCATCTTGCACGACCCCACAGCTTAGCCTCCCATTCCCTTCCCTTCTCCTTCTCCTTCACCTTCTCCTCTGCTCCACATCACCTTGGCACCCATGGAGACTTGTTCTCACCATCCTGCCCAGCTTGTTTTAAATCCTAAATTTCAGTATTTCATTTTCTGACTATAGCCACCCATCCTTCTGTCTTGCTTATTTCCTCACTTACTTAGGGGAACCTGTTGAGACCTCTGTTCTCTGTCTCTCCATTGTCCCTGCATATCTTGGTACTTCTGGTTTCTTATCCATCCTTTTGCAGCCTAGACCTGATGTAGCCAGTACAATCATTGCCTTCAGTCCCTTGCCTATGTGACTTTCTGTGGTACCTCCCTACAAGCCCCCCCCCCGCCTCCCTGCATCTCCTAGTTCTTTACCTGCTCTGCCTCAGATGCTATTACTGCAAAGAATCCTGTCACTGTGCATTTTAAAATATTATTTATTTATTTATTTATTTATTTATTTGGTACAGGGTCTTGCTACGCAGCTCAGACTCATAATGATCCTCCTATCTCAGTCTCTCCAGAGCTGGCATTACAGGTATGTACCACCACACCAGTTTTGGTGGGCAGCACAGCATGCCTGGTTTCTGGGGCGGAAACGGCATGCAGTACTGGGGATCAACTCTGGGTCCTTGAGCTTGCCAGGCAGGTGCTTAGACTGCTGAGCTGTCTCTCTGGCCTGACTGTGTATTTTATGTCATGATAAACATGTGTTGTCTGACCCCCAACGCTCCTCAGTGATACTCAGCATTACTTCTGTGCTCCTGGTTAGCTCTTTCCCTGGGACTCTTCACCTTTCCCATGCTCTACAAACTCCTAGACCTCCATCCAGCTGGGCACTTCCTAGAGCACCACATCTCTTAGCATTTTTCCTTCTATCGCTTGACTTACAGGGGATGAGACCCTCCTGCTCTCCCAGCAGAGGCAACTTCTTACCTCTGAGGTCGTGGCTTCACCAAGGAGATTCTTGCACCTTTGCAGCCCATCCCTTCCAGCCTCCTCTAGGATCCTTCCCCACAGACTCTCCCCATGCTTCCCCCATCATCAGCCTCCAGTGAGTGCAACAAGGGAGAGCAAGTGGAGGTTGAAAACACCAAAGCCTAGCTTACCTGCAACCTTCTCAGGGTGAGTCTGCAGAGTGTCCATGAGCTGGAACAAGGTGCGGAGGTCTGTCCAAACCCCACCAAGGCGCTGGCTCTCTGGAGCATCTACAAGGAGCTCCCGAAAATCTCGAAACACCTTTGCCAAGCTGTAAGAAAGATAAGACCCTATCAACAAAAAGCTGTCATTTTTGTAGCATCATCATCATCACCACCACCACCACCATCATCATCATCATTATCATCGTCATCATCATCATCATCGGGCTGGTGAAATAGCTCATCGATCTAAGCGCCTGTCTGGCAAGCAAAAGGAGTTTGATCCCCTGTACTGTGCAGCCCTGGAACCCCCAGCACACCATATGTTGGTGGTGCACATCTGTAATCCCAGTGCTGGGGAGGCTGAGACAGGAGGATCACTATGAGTCTGAGCTACACAGTAAGACCCTGTACCAAATAAAGAGAAGATTTTTTTAAATAATAATAATAACACCTTGTGTTTTTTTATAATAGTGTGTTTGAATCAGTTACTACATTCCTTTTCTTGTATTTTTATGGAAGGGTCTACAGGGTGTTCAGGGTCTCACTACTAGATTGGACTCGCAATGATTCGCTAGTTTACAACCTCCCAAGAGCTGGAATTACAGATGTGCACCACCACGCCCAGTCTCAATGTCCGTCTCAGCGCGTCCCAGGGGTGAGGCTGCCGCAGCAGGCCCAGGGATCAAACATCGGGCCCCTGTGCCTGCTTTCAGGTGCTTTAATCCGCTGAGCTATTTGGCCAGCTCTACTACATTAATTTTTTATAGTACTATCACTGCAAAAAGAAGCTTTAAAAACTTCCTTGCTCATGTAGGACAGACTTAACTTGTTCAGTCTTTGTTTGGACAGGGCTGGGTCACCTGGCAACCTGGCGCTGTGTCTCTTCCTGAGGAATCTATGCAGATGATGTTGGTAGGTACTGAAGGCTCTTCTCAGCCTCCACCCACTGCTGAAACTTACCATTCCAATCATTCATAGGGGGTTGCTTTGATGCTCGTATTTCATCCATAAGGTCTTCCTTGCATGGGAGTGCACGTGTGTGCAAACACACACACACACATCCCTTTGTCAAAGTTCACTGGATAGAAAATTGAGCAGGGGCAGCCACTTATGTTCCTAGGAACCTACACAGGATTCAGGGGTGCCCTTGTGACTGCTCAAGCAAAATGCTATGAACAAGGTGATCTATGAGGCTGGGGCTTTGGGAAGCAAGAGAGAGTGGCCTATGGAGAGAGGTGAATGGCATTCATGTGGAGAGAGGGGGAAAGGCTGGACCATGCTGGCCTAGACAGAAGGGCTGAGGGAGCAGCTCTGGATGGCCCTCTGCTCTGTCCCTCTTTGCTGGGGCTGCTCTTGGCTCAGTGGGAATGTTTAGTGGTGGCAAGCTTACGGCACACATGGTGTTACACTGAAAGCTTTAAATAATTTGCCACCATTGGTCTAAATCATGTATTCATAGCAAGCATTTGCTCTCAGCCCTAGAGCTTACACTTGTTGAAATGAGTTTCTGTGCCTTATAAATAAAAACAACCTGACAGGTGATACTGCCCATAGGTGTATGTGAAACACGAACCATACTTCTGGTTCAGATGATGAATGGAAGTAGAGTCTGGAGATCCCTTTCTCACTCCCTCCCCTGATGCTGCCAATGCCTGTCCAGCTGCAGGTCTTTGTAGCCTCCTTGATGTGATTCCAGGGCTCTCTGATCCCACTGGATATGCCCCAGGGAGTCTCTGGATGGGGAGATGGTTCTTTTCAGGAGACCCAGAGAGTCTCATAGTGTGGATTGTAAACTACAGCTTCAAGCTGTGTGTGTAGCAACAAGAACTCAGCTAAAACATTACCTCTCTGACTTTCCTGGGGAGGAACAGTGTTCCCTGTATCTTCCTCTAATCCAGAAATGTTTATCTCAGGATGTTTATCAACAAACAGATGGCTATCTCAGGGTATTATACAGACCATGCAGTCTCTGGCACAACTCTGCCACTGGCAGGCAAAGTCAATCATAACCTATTCCTAGAGGACACAGGCACCTTGGAACATTAGGTTGACCTATGGAAAAAGACAACTTTTTTAAATGCAAGTGGGGGAATTATATTTAGCTTCTCTTGAAAAAACCTGGAAGTCACCAAATGCTTCCTTGTTCATCTGACCAGGTGTTTATACGAATGGGGTAAATCCACTCCTCAATGAATCCTCGTTGGCTCAGGGTCAGCACAGGGTGCTGCCTTTATCCCAGAGCCTCTGAAGGCTGGGCACTCTCAGCTCCTGCCCTCCCACTACTCAGAGGAAATCCCAAAGGGGTGCTCTCTTCCTCTGTGATTTGACTTGAAATTCAATACCAAGCCAGAGGTCACTAACCTGGAATACGCAAGTTCCCTAACATCACATGTACAATGCAGAGATGTGTATGAGGGTCCATTTTTCTCAGGAGAAGGCACAACCATTTTCATCAGCTTCTTGCAAGAGTCTTCAGCCCCACAGCTAAGAATCTCTGCTCTCAGGCCCTATTCCAAGATCTTGCTTCTCAAGGGCTCCCACAGCAATTAAAGAGGATTTAGAGTCCCTCATTTTCTCCCAAGAAGTAAACTCCACCTTACAAACTTGATTTCATTTAACCTCAGCATGCTCCCTGGCATTTTTTCTTACCCCTTAGGGTGGCCAAGAAAGCTTTTAAAGGAAGAGAATTCTGTCTGGGTCGATCAGTGAGAGGGTGAGGGGACTGAGTTCTTTTCACACAGTGACTCCATCCAAGCAGATGGATGACGTGTCGCAGCAGGAGCTGCCACCAGGGCAAGGTCACATCTCTGGAAATCAAAGACCAAGAAATTGTGCCATGTGGACTTAGTTTGAAGCCTTCTGCCCCAGTGCCCTAGCCAGTTGCTAGCCTGAGCCTGAGGTGACGCTTGCTCCGCCCCTTCTTAGAGAGTTAGCACAGCACAAAGGCCATCCCACAGACTGCGCACTGTGTGTGCTTGCACGTAGGTGCACGGGGGAGCACAAGGAGGCTGGAAGGGTGTGCAGCTTCCTCCTGCACACAGGACGCTCAGTACTTACACGGAGTTGTTATAGTTTGACACAATTCCAGGAGATTCTCCTGGGGTGGGGCTTTGAAAACAAGGATTGTTCACGTTGCAGAAAATCCCCTGGAGCCACGGCAACACTCCTGCGGAGGGCATGGCCTTGTTAGGAAAATGGCCTTTAAAACAGGAAGAGAAGAGGGAGTTAGTCACCAGGCATAGCAGGGCTCAGGCCAGGGGAGTGGGGTGGACCTCAGGAACTCATTGTTTCAGAACAGCGGCCTCTAATGTGGATGGGGCAAGTGTTCCCGCAGAGGCAGGGACAGAAGTATGAGAGGGCGCCACTCACTTTGCAGTGATGACGTGGAGGGGTGTGAGGCAAAGCTCGGGGAGGCTGCTGAGGCATGAGGAAAGGACATTCTGGTTTCCCTTTCACCACTGGGTTTGCGCCTTCCCCCAAGAGCAGCAGGACTGTGGGATAGGAGTTGGGGTGGGTGCGTTTGCTGGATAGGAGGTTGACTGAGAAATGCAAACTGGAAGCCCCTGGTCAGTAAGGTAAAGACCAACCACAGAGCCAGAGCAACTTTCTTAACCTCCAGGCCTTCATGAGGGCTGCCTAGGGGGGTGCAGGCTTTCCACGAAGGCTACATCTCCAAAAGCTTCTGCAGGGCTTCTTGTGGGTCCCCAGAAGCCTCTGGGATCAGAGAGATGGTCTCTCATGAAGTATGGTTGCATGACACTCGTTTTCCTATTTCCTGAAGTACCTGTACCGCGTATTCCCTAAACTAGCCTCACTATTGAAAAACAGAACTAGGCTGATGTATCTCACAGAAATCATCTATAATCTGTCCTGTTTTTAAAAGGTGAGAGCTTAGGTATAAACAAATAAGCAACCCACGAAATGAAAACAAGCAAAAAGCTATCGTACATTTCTTCAGCACCACAGACAAGTATAAGAACGCATCGGGACCAACATCAGCAGCTGCAACGCTGATGGGTCTCAGGCACGCTGCAGCCGTGGAACGATGCTGAAGCAGATCAGCGCCCTGCACGCCCCCCTCCCCCGTCCTTCCTTTTGAAGGGACTGGCAGTGTCTGCTGGGGCTGGGCCAGGCTCCCCCGTGCTCACATTCATGCTGGCTGTAGAGCGGGTTGGCATTCCTTAGCCAGATCAAGACCAGAAATAAAGATAAAGGCCACACGAGTTCCACCACAAAGCGAATCTGGAGAAATAAAACAAGAAGAGAAAGACCAGTGATGCTAGCAGGTTATGGTAGGAGGCGTACCAGAGCAAACAACCTCCCTCCCGAGCTCTCTAGACTCAGGGAGAGGTGTAGTCCTGGACTACATGACGTTTTCTTCAGCTGTGGGCCACATATATCGCTGTAGCTCCACAGACTATAGTGGAGCTGAAAAAGTCCTGTGAACACTTGTGACATTGTGACATAACCCCCTACTTAATTTTTCTGGTGATGCTGGTGCAAATTCACCAACTGTGCTGCATAAAAGTATAGTGTATGAAATTATTTGCAGTGCCTCATATTTGATAATGACAATAAATGTCTATGACACTTATTGGCTTATGTATGTACTATACTATCCTTTTTATTACTACATGTTTCTAGTACATGTTTCCTTGTGGGGGATTGGTACGCGTACACAATGTATCCCAGTACCCTTTTCATCCCCTTCCCATTCCCTCTCTCCCTCTTCAGCCGTCTCTTCACCTGCCTCCTTTCCTTTAGTACACCTTTGTAGTACCTGATGCTGCCACTTTTTGTGTGTGAGTAGATGCACATCACACATTTTAATTCTGTTCATCCTCGCACATCCTCTCCCACCCTCCTTCCTTCCTCACCTCCTCTCTCTTTTTCTCTCTGTTTTTTTTGACAGGCACAGGTTCTCACTACCGAGTTCAGGCTGGCATTGAACTCACTACGTAGCCCAGGTTGGTCTTGGGCACTCCTCCTGCCTCAGCTTCCTGAGTGCTGGGATTATAGGAGTGGTGTGCATCACCACAGCCAGCCTCCCGGCATCTTGATTCCCCCTCCCCTTTGAGAAAGATCTAGTTCCCTACTTCCCATTAGCTATGTTTTATTTTGCTCTTTATACTTTGGGGTTCTCATGTAAGAGAAGCCATGTGATATTTAAGCCTTGTGGCTGACTTATTTCACTTAATGTGGTAGTCTATTTTGAGAGGAGATACCAAGAATCAAACTCAGGGCCTCGTGCTTGCCAGGCAGGCCCTGCACCACTAACACTGCTGTCTTCATCACAGCCGTTTTCCTACCAATGACTCACATTTATGTTTCTTCATGGCACAGTAGCACTTCACTGTACGGAAAAAAACCACATTTTCTTTATCTATTCATCCACTAACAGACACACAGGCTGCTTCCAGGATTTAGGTGCTGTACACACGGCAATGTGTGGACCAGTGCAACGAGACGTCCTTAAATCCCTCAGCCAGACCCCTCGGCGGGGAGCAGCCGGGTCAAAGGGGATCTCGAGCTTCCCTTTGCGAGGACTCTCCGCACTGATTTCCTCATGGTCCCTGTAGCAGTAGTCATGCAGTGTGCACCTTCTGCGTCACTCGTCGCCCAGTGGACCGGGCGTCATCAGCCGCAGCCCGCGCATGCCCCTCCTCTCATGGCTCCCGAGTGCACCATTTTCTATTGTGTTGCTTTGTTCTTTGTGGCTCTGGGTGCAGCAGGCTGTGCACACACCTGTGCCCGCCCCTGAGTGGCACATGGCGCATGTGCACGCACATACAGGGAGTGACTGAAAAATATGGTGACTGTTTGCATTTTAAAAATCATTACAGTAAAAGACACATTATCAAGAATTATGGGACACATGTGTTCAGAGCAAAGGAGGGGATTTTAAATAATTTGAGGACAATGGCAACAGGTCCTGTAATTTTAAAAATTTAAACATTGACCATCTCTTTTGCACATAACACACACACACACACACCATACAACCATAAAGCCTAGTGACTTAGAAGGTTATATCACTTAGATTTGTGTTTAGTAGACTCTCTGATGTTCGCACAATGACAAAGCCACCTAACCAGGCACTTCCTGGAACATGTCCCATCGTTAAGCAATGCATGTCTGTATTTAACTGAAAGCTGTTCTTCTTCTGCACGCCCCCTGCGATTTGTTGTACTAACTCATTTTGTGGTCATTCGGGTTCTATGTTGCCTCTATTTTAGAAAACTGAATTAACACAAGACTTCCAAAAGGGATTACAGAGATTATGCGCCTTGGTGCTCTGCAGATGTCACTGTGCACATAAACGCAGACTGCGTCCCAGGAGGGCCCCACCAGACCTTGCGCGTTGAACAAGCTCTTAGGTAAAGTTGGTGCTGCAGATAATAAAGGCCGTGCAGCCCTCATTCTGCAGATGAAGAAAGCGCCTCATAAAAGGCAAATGATCCGTTCAGTGTCACATCAGCTGCAACAGAATGAGAAGCATACTCTAGCCTTCTAGGAGCAGTACTTTCTGCCTCTGCCCATTACATTGGTTTCTAGTACTTGATAGACCTTTTATGTGGTCAGTGAATGACTGAATCAATGAATGAACCATCCACAGCACGTGACTTTTTGAAAAGTTGTGACCCACCACAAACTCATAGAAATCAGGTTTTCCAACATTTTTCCCACTTACATTTATGTTGCTTAAGGAAAACAGGGCAAGGCTGGACGTGGTGGTGAATGTCTGTAATCCCAGCCCTCGGGAGGCTGAGGCAAGAGGACTGCTGCAGTTCAAGGTCGACGGAGGCTACAAAGTTAGTTTTCAGGTCAGCCTGAACTGCATAGTGAAACCCTATCTCAAAAAAAAAAAAAAAAAAAAAAAAAAAAAAAAAAAAAAAGCAGGGCCTACAGTCCTGGGTTTTTATCCTGGAAGAGACCACTAAAATCAATGCATGGTAGAAAGGTGGTATTTGCACTTCACATTCAGGCTCAATTGAGAGTCGAAGGACTCCTGATTCCAAAAGAAAATCCAGATCACACTCTGCAGCACCACACGCTAGAATCAAGCTTGGACATATGGAGTTACGGAGGGATGTAGGGGGAGGGGACCATGAATTAGGACGTAGCAGAGTTCTCCCCACACGCTTCTCCAGAGACCTCAGAAAGGAAACACACTAGGTCCAAAAGAGAACTAGAGCAAGCAGACAGAAATAGAGGCTTGAGTGTATAGAAGAGAGCTAGGGGCCTCCTCAGGTGGTGTTTTATTTAACCCTTGGTTGTTTTTCTTTCAAGGAAATGCAAATAAGCTCTCAACCACGTGATGGCCGTGGTCCACCAACCACGTGGTCCTCAAGGTCTGGTCCTCTCGTGCTAGGAAGCACAGACCCGTGTTTTCTATTCTTTCTCCCCCCCCTCCCGCCCCCATTTTCAAAATGACCTTCTGGAAGCCAAAGAAAATAAATCAGAAAATAAATAAGTGGGATGAAATGGATCATGCATTGAAGAAAAGTAAAACAATGTGTAGGGATAGGTGATAATGTGCAGTTGTAATTTTTTACCAATGTTTTATTCAAAATGTATCTAAGGAGGACGTGTTAGAGGAAGCATAGGCTCAAATAAAGGTAGGACAAAGGGCGGTTCTTCCTTCAGGTGCTCACTTCTCAAGGCTCTTGGCCTCCCTGCAGCCTGCATTCCCTGTCTTGTCCCTCCTGCCGCACGCACATAAGTGGGGGCTCCTTGTGCCCGCAGCCTTCTGAACTTTCCTGTCCAGCCTCCACTGTGACTCTAGCATCGGAGGCAGGACTCATAACAGGTTCCCAACAAGTATTTGTGGAATGGGTGAAACTTTGTCAAAACCGGTCCCAGAGGCTTCTCCGAGAAACCGGAAGTGACACGGGGCCCAGGTTCTCAAGAGCCTGAAAAATTAACAACTACACCCCAAATTTATGGACAGTGACTTCTGGCCTTCCATCCTAGATCCTCCCTTCAGTAGATAAACTGGGGAACAGGTTCAGCGAGATGGCAATGTAGTGACAGGGGCAAGTGATGAAGCTGGAGGCCGTTCCCAGTGTCTTCACCTAAGAAATGAGACAACCGGTCCGGATTCTTCCTATGTGACTCCTCCTAAGACAATGGCTTGCATGTTGGCTTTCTGTCACATGCCTGGCTGGCTTCTCGGCAGCACTGTCTGAGGGTGACCTGGTATGTGAAACACTGATGCAGATTTGGGGCTGGAAGAATCTGGGTTGCAATCAGTGACAGGTTTGTTTAATCTCTGGGTCTGTTTATTGTTTTCTGTTTTGTTTTGTTGTTTTAATCTATGAAATGGTGCCACCTTGTTCTGCTGTGGACACTGAGGACTGAAGCAGATCACGCTGGGGCCACAAACTGGGGTTCTAGCCAACCTGCTTCTCTCAGCTGCACGCATTGTGCAACCGGCTCGTGCTCTCTGTGCTTCGGGGCCATCTGTGAAACGCCGGTGATACCGGACCTGCCTTCCAGAGCGCTTTTGAGAATGAAATGAGCTAACAATGCCAAACACAGAAAGCAGAGTCGGGCAAAAGAAGGTAACACTCAATAAGCACGGGCCATTTATTACTGCCTCACAGTTATCCTAAGGGTCACATGGGCATTGAAAGTGACAGCACATTTCACATTCAGATAAACAAGGAAATGCTGTGAAATTATCTGCAGCCTCTTAGGTTCGACCTCCATTTATCTCTGGATTCAGAACTGTACAACTTCCTAAGAAATGAGTGATATACTGTCCCTTGCTCCGTACATAAAGAGGGGCTTGCAGGGCTTGGGGGCGGGGACCAGCTAGTCTTGCTTCTGTGTCCCAAGGTGAGATTTCCAAACCCGTGCTGGTACATCCTGTCCCTCTAGGGAATGCCAGTCATGCTCATCCAGGCGCTCGCTTAGCTTGCAGTTCAGACACCTGGTCTGTACAAGGCTTTGCAATTTCCAGTCCTCCATCAGGAGGGGCAGGATCAGGGTCCTTTCTTCCTTCACTCCCTGATCCTAAGATTGGTACTACTCTGCCTGTGTCCCTATTCACCTCCATGAATTAAGGCTGCTGTTTTCTGCCCCTAATCCCTGCCCCTTGCCTGGGATCACATGGGCTTCTCAGGCTGTGCCCCATGGGACATCAGGATGTTTTTCAACACTGCTTGGTAATTCCAAAATATGCAGCCCAGGCTGAGTGCCTCTGGCCTAGCTGGTGGCTCATAATCTTGGGGAAGCATTTGTGGAGCGATGATCGCTGTTAGTGCTCTAATTGTGTGAGTGTGATTTGGGGTGGTGCCGCCTCACAATTCACTCCCTGCACCACGGAGACCACCAGCCTTCTTCCCCCAGCCCTATGGGTCTTTGCTGCAGCTTCTCCCCTCCCCCATCCTGCTGTGCACCCCAACCCACCCCTTCCTTGTCCTTGACGCTCAGCTGTGCACAAGCATACCCTAGGGAGAAATTCCACAGTATAATTAAAAACATGTTTTCAGAGTGGCTGGACTGCCCTACCCCTTCTCTTTAAACATGTCTGTAACTTTAATTAAGCCCAGTCCAAGCTCAGAAGGGGTCCAGGGAAATTTTTTTCCTCCAAACTGGTATTTCCTTGTTCTCCATCTCTCTCTCCCCTCCCTTCCTCCTCTTTACTGTTCAGTCTACATGGGAGAAGAGGGGATCCAGCAAGGGCAGAGTTGTACTTGTTTTAAAACTTAACCAGTCAGATTTTCTACCCTCCTTCTCTGTTTTCAATTTAAAAGGGGCAGCCAGGGCAAAAGATGAGCTGCACAGTTCTTCCTTCTGCACCGAGAACCCAGCCTTGCTCAGCCCCAGCAACACCACCAGAACCTGGTGCACCTGGGGCTAGTGGCTCAGCCTTCCCACACAGGCCACGGCCTCTTCCCAGAGCTAAGGGTCCCAGCTTGGGTCTGGGCTGGGAAATGATGGTCCCCTACTCTCATAAGTCCTTAAGCCTTCCCAAATACCCAGTCCGGACATAGAGATACCAGGAGGTAGTACCAAAGGTTGCTGGCTGTGAGTTCTTAAGAGCAAGAGGCACAGCTAATGATCCCGGATCCAGGGACCCGGGTTGCAGAAGTCTGGGCAGATGTGTGCATGTCCTGCAGTAAGAGCCCTCTTGTCACAGGGATGATGTGCAGGCAAAGGTCTCTGTCCCCCCATATGTCTCCTCTGAATGCCCAGAACAACCCATGTCCTGACCTTCACCCATGTTTTCCTTCTTCTCTGCAGCTTCACTGGTGATTCTGCTCAATAATTATGCAGGAGAGCCTCTTCCTGCTGGGCTTCAAATTCCGTGAGGGAAGGAGCTATGACCAGTTCACCTTGGTATGGAGGGAACATGTCCCTCAGCCTGCCAGCTGCAGTATGAAGTCTGCGCCTCTCGTCCAAGTGGATGATAGATACTCTGGCCACTCTATCTTGGTGACCAAGACCTTTGTGAGCAGCTTGTTAGGCAGGGCTGGATATGGGGTAGTGTGGGGCAGTAGTCGTGCCTGCCTGTCCAATATCACACATGGCTGGAAACCCAGGCCCAAATCGCCAGGCACTAACCCTCCCTGCAAGCCTCGGTTGCCTCATCCACACCCACGGGGACATTAAAGTCTCTCTCTCCTGGAATCATTGTGTCAAATGAAGTAAGCAATTCAGTTCTGTGCCAGGCTCTTAGTAATATTTTTGATAAATTTTAACAGGGAAGAAAAAAGAAAAAGAGAGTGGAGAGCAGGAACCCGAAGACCTCCATATCATATCTTTGCGATTGGAAGAGGAGAATGGGAAGTTTAGCATGTGTTTTCACCTACTCCGCTTACAAGAGTAAACTTCTAAAACCATGGAAATTTGAGGAATTAAAAAACTTAAAAGTTAAGTTATGGGACAAATGTGATGTATTCTTCCTATAATGAGCGTTTTCCAAAAGCAGAAGCTCTAATAAGAGCCAAAAGCTTTGGAAGGAGCCGCAGAGCCCTCTCAGAGCTGCTGGGGGCTCTGAAGGATGCCTGTCTTGGGGGTGACATCCCGCCCAGACACTCCGTGCTGGACACTCCTAGATATGGTGGCCACAAGGAGGAGCAGCAGAGATCTCTCTTGCCAGGGCATCAGGATGGCATCCAAGGATGGCCAGCCTGGACTGGGCCCGCCAGGGCAGGGGAGGTGGCCTCACGCTGAGGTTTGCAGCCTGTGTGGCTCCATCCCAGTAGGGAGCACATTGTGGAAAAGACAGAGTTCTTGAACAGGGGACACCTGCCAATGCCAAGCAAAGACAGTGGATTCCGAGGGCACCTGAGCCAAACCTGGTTTAGAAATGGAGTTCTTTGTAATAGCCCCGTGCTTGCAAGGGAGTGAAGTCCTTGAAGGACAGCAGCTTCAAGGCTCAGGTATATTTTTTTTGAGAGCCATGAAGTGTACATTGAAAGTGAAATGAACTATGAATTTTAGTTCCTTATAAGACAGAGGGGGAAGACAGGGAGGAGGAAAGAGAGGACAAGGAGAGACAGGCAGAGGAAGAGATAACAGAGAGAGACAAAAAGCAATGGCTGATTGAATGTCCCTTGGCATTCCACAGACTCCATGCATCATGTGGACAGGGCCTGGATCATTTATTTGCTGCTGTGTATTCAGCACCTGGCATTTCCTGCTAAACGGTGTTTGTTGATTGAGTGAAAAGTAATGAATAGATTTAACCATGGGTCTTATTTGTAATATGTTCATTCAAAAGAAGGCAAGCTCCTGGAAGGGACTGAGCCTTTGGTTCTAGGTGGTGACAGATGACCTCATATATCACTTGGAATGACAGTACCCTGACAGAGTGCTGCTGTAGCTTAGGGACAATGGTGTCCCCCAGACAAGCGAGTTCTAACTTGGCCTTCTCCCTTGAGCCTCCCTGTCCTGACAGCCACCCACAGGCCTCTGAGCCGTCCGTGTGCGCAGGGGAGTGGCCCTTGCTGCTCCCTTTCTTGCTGCTTCTTACATCAGTGTCTCTGGGTTTCAAACTCAGCAGCCAGAGTTGGGTCTAGGTGGGTCTAAGACCTCCTCAGAGACCCTGGACAGCCTCCTCACAAGCCCTCATTTCAGTTCTTTGTTTTGTCTTAATAATTGTCTTTTCTTCCTTGAGTTTCTTTCAGCTCTGGGGTGGTAGCCGAATCCTGCGAGTCCATCGCCAGGACGCCTTGGTGTTTTCTGTCACCCGCTCAGTTGATAAGCTTTGTGCTTCGCTAACACCTTTCTATATTCAGGTCTCTCTGAGTGGACGCTGCTCCAAGACTTTGGGTCCCTTGCTCTGCCTGCCAGCTGGCATTCACAGCACTCCTGATATCCCAGAAACCCCTACATTGAACCATCCCAAACTGAGGTTTGGGACAAATGTTATTCTGTTCTTAGCTGTAGCTGGTCTCCCTTCCTGTGCTCCCCCCAGTCTGTTTTTCCATCTTTCCAATTTCAGCCCTCCCTGGCCCCCGGCCAGTTCCTTTCCCTCACCCATGCTCTACGTCCCCCCTCCCTTCTCCTCAAGCCATTTGCTGCCTGCAGGACCCTGCAAGGCTGTAGCAAAGCACATTGTTTCCTTATAGTTATATATTCAGTCCTCACCCCTCCCAGAAAAATTATACAAAGGCCAGTTGCATTTATATTTCTTTTGGGGTTCCCTGGCCTCCTGTGGCTCTCACTTGCTTTTCTCAGAGGACGCCTGACCTCTGCCTTTTATTTTGCTCTGGACCCCAAAACGTATTTCACATTTCCCCAGCCATTAGAGAGGCTGGGCCAAGAGGGAATGTGGGTCTTCTGCTTTTAGGCCCCTACTCCAGCCTAGCCCCATGTTTGTTCATGAAAGAGGCTCAGAAAATGTCCACATAAAACATCGCACTTGCTAAATCGAAGAGGCATCCATCAGTTCTAGGGTACACCTCAAAGAAGGAAAAAATATATCTGGTTAAACTATGACTTGATTGTTAGCTGCACTCCAATTTCAGAGACTTTAAAATGTGAGATCACAGGGCGGGTGAGATAGCTCAGAGGACTAAGCACCTGCTTAGGCAAGCTCAGGGCACCATGTACTGTGCTGGCGCTGCCCCTGGGTGCACTGAGCCGTCCACCAAGACCGGGCGTGGTGGTACACACCTGTAGTCACAGTGTGGGGGAGGCTGAAAGCAGGAGGACTGCTAGGAGGCCGAGCTGTGCAGTGGGATCCTGTACTAATAAATAAGTAATAAATAAATAAAATGTGAGAACACAGAGTACCACCCAGAACAATGAAGCAGCTTTCTCTGCACTGCGGAGCGAACAGAGGCTCTTGGCTGGCTTTGAGCTTGCTTTTCAGAGCTCAGGGTTCCTCTCACTGCATAGTGTGGGTGACCAGGAACACGGGGTGCCTGACACAGACAGAGGGACAGGCAAGGAACTCACTCACAGGAAAAGGGGCAAAGGCTGGGATGTGACCAAGGACAGAAAAGCCTGTCATCCTATGTAGGGCGCTTGTCGGAGTGGCTCACAGAGAGGCCAAACTGCTAAACACTGCTTCAGAGTAGAACAGCAACAGCCCACAACTCCTCACCGTCCTCCCCTGACCCAGCCCTCCCCCACACTCTCCACCTGTTGTCTGCTGCACCCCTGTGGCCTACCTACAGGCAGCAGCCATTACCTTTTGCCTTTTTCGCAGGGTCCAGTTCTTCCAGAGCAAAAGCTGTGTCTGTCTGGCAAAGCCCATGGCAGTGGTCACAGTAGGGCCAGGGGTTCACCCAGAGCTGAGGAACATGGACAGCAAGCAACATAAATGTCACTCAGAGCACCTCTGGCTCAGGCTGCCGTGTCCTTCTCTTGGCGATTAGAGGCTAGTTTTCCCCTACAAACATAATCTCTTTTAATTACACATAAGTCCTTTGTCAGGGAGAGGAGGCAGACTCTGTGTTGGCTGCTTTTCAGGAAGAAAGGGAGCCCTGAAAGGCACAAATGGCAGAGCACTAAGGGAACCCAGGTGGGGTTTTGCATGGGAAACTGAGAGCCCAGGGAACTGCCCCTCAGAGTGGTTCCAGGGTTTCTGAGATAGAGGCCTTTGGACATCTCTGACCTTCAAGTTTGCTACAAAATTGCTTTGCGTTATAAGCCGGGTCTTCACAATAGCCTAACATGACTTGGCAACCAGGGTTTGACTGCCCCCTTCAAGTCTCATCAACTCACTT
This sequence comes from Octodon degus, assembly GCF_000260255.1. NCBI lineage: Eukaryota > Metazoa > Chordata > Mammalia > Rodentia > Octodontidae > Octodon > Octodon degus. Next base: position 6,451,445 of record NW_004524650.1, on the reverse strand, counting down.
ACCATGATGGAAGCAGCTCCTTTCTTTCATGGCTGTTTCTATTGCTCTAGAGTGACTCTAGGCCAGCTGATCAATGAGGCACAGCTGCCTGGAGCTTTGTTGAAAAGCCATTGGGGGGGTTACAAGGGGGGTTGGGGAGCCACTGGAACACCCCCTGCTCAGCAGAGTCATCTACAGTCAATTAGCAATGTCTGCCACTGGCTTGGGCATGAGGAAAGGTGCCAGGTAGGTTAGTTATTGTCATTCTAGCTCAGCAGGCTTGTGTTGCTAAGTAAAGTCTTTATCGTGTGATCGATCTGTGATTCCAAGAGACAGCCCAGATGATGCTTCACTGTGGAACTTTCATCTCTACCTCTTCAAATCTCAGACTGTTTTCTCTTTGAAGTATTCTAAAATCCTTGTGACTTCAATGAGGTGGAAGGAGAACTGTAGAGTAGGGTTGGTTAGAATTCATGGTCTGGTTGTAAATATGACACATAACTTGGACAGCTTCAGGAGTGTTGCTTGGCAAGAGGGCTGTTAGCGTGTGTTTGGTGGACCTCCAAGAAGAGAAAAATAGTTTCCGCCTAGGATATTATTATAAAGGCTCCTTGTAGGTAGTGATATTTCAGAAAGATTTTGGTAAATTATAAAATAATATTTTATAGCACATTTAGGATTTACAAAGTGCTTTTGCATATCTTATCCTCACTACAATTTTGCATGGCAGATATCTGCTATGCTTTACAGATGCCAAATCTGAAGCCTAACAAGATTTAGCACTTTGCTCTGGATCCAACAAGGTAGCAGTGCAAAGATTGGGAGACAAGAAGATCTTGTCCTGCCCAGGAAGAGCACAAGCTGTGTGGCATGGCTGGTGTGAAGCATGTGGGAAAGTGATGGAAGAGAAGACTAGAAAGGGAGAAAGACCAGACTAAAAACAACTGATGATAAAGAGGGATTCAACTGAGATTTACCCAGCATGAATGCTCTCTGAATGACACACAAGTTTGAGGCACCGCGAACAGAAGCAAGCTTTGTGGAAAATCAGTTAAGACCTTGCTGCATGCTAGAGAGTTTTGGTCTTAATATGAGAGAAGAGATGAAAGATTGTAATTCAGTGGTGGCCAAGAGTAGTTTGCTGTGCAGCAGTGTTGGATAGGTGGGTGTGAGGAGAAGCTGAGAGCCTGAGCAGTGGCAGCCTAGACAAAGAAAAGGGAAAGGACCAGAGAGGCAGGCAGGAGAGAGTTGGCAGTGCTGGTAGACCCATTGGAAGCATTTGGCGAAGACGAAGGCTAGGTCAGCTAGAACAACTGAGACTTGGTAGCTGGGAAATGAAATGAGGCAGGGGTGCTCCTCACTGAGGGGAGGACCCTGGAGGAGGGTCAGTGGAGAGGAGGACATGGGAGAGGCAGTGAGGAGGAAGATCAGCTACATTGAAGCTGATACCTTCAATAAGCGCTGGGAGGGGGACTCAGCAGATAGCTGGCTGCCTGGGTCTGCAGTTATGAACAAGCTGGGTACAAGCTCATGCCTGTAGCCTCAGGATTCGGGAGGCTGAAGCAGGAGGATCATGAATTGGAGCCCTGCCTGTGCAACTTAGAAAGATCCTATTGCAAAATAAGGGAGTGGGAGCTGGAGATCTAGCTCAGTGTGAAGGCCCTGGGTTCAGTTCCCAGTAACACCACACACACACACACACACACACACACACACACACACACACCCTAGAACAAGCTTCTAGGAAACAAGGACTCGGGCGTTGTCATTTTCATCATGTTTCAGCGGTACAGTTTAGTAGTGTTAAGAACACCCATTTTGTGCTACTGTTCCCACTGTCCCTCTCTAGAACTTTTTGTATTTTATAGCACTGACTGTGATTATTTCATGAATCATAATCTTTAATTTTTGTCCAAGTTGTCATGTTACCTTACTCTGTTTAGGCTGCTATAACCAAATACCATGAACTGGGTATCTTACCAACAACAGAAACTTATTTCTCATAGTTCAGGAGGCTTGAAAGCACAAAATCAAGACATTGGCAGGTTTGATAATCTGTTGAGGGTCCATTTTCTGGTTCATTGGCAGTGCCCTCCAGATGTGTGCTCACATGACAGAAGATGCACAAGCCTTTCTTGCGGTCCCTTTTATAAAGGGACTAATCCTATTCTCAAGCTCTCTGCCCTTGTGATCTAAGCAACCCCAAGGCACCACCTCTTAATACCATCACATGGAGGCATCAGGATTTAAACATGAATTTTGAGGAGGTACAGTCAAGCCACAGCCCACATGTCCAAACTTCTTGCTTTTAAAGGCTAAGCTCCATTGTATGTATACATCATTTTCTTTACCCACTGGTCCACTGATGGTCATTTGGATTGTTTCTATGTTTTAACTATTTTGCTGCTGTGAACATGGGCAAAAAAATATTTTCTCTTTTAAATTAATTTTATTGAGAAACAAATAGCAATGAGACAGTTTCAAAATAGGTTGGTAGGACAGTTACAATAATTAATACATGGCATATTGTTGTCTTCGTTGTAGTTACTCATAGTACAAGATGCAGACATGATATCCTGCCCAAGCACTATTAGCACAGAAATATTTTCTTGAGTCTCAGCCTTCATTTCTTCAGGACACACATCCAGGAGTAGAATTACTGGTCATGGCATTTCTACATTTAACTTTTTAAGGAACCACTCAAAACGGAACCGTTTTCCACGTTACAGCTCTGCCACACAAGTGTTCCGGCTTCTCTACCTCCTGGCCTGTGGTTTGTTTTCTTTTACAATATCCATCCTAATAAGTGTGAGATGGTACCCACTGTGGTTTTGATTGGCATTTCTCTATTGATTAGTACTGTTGAAGTCTCTCTTTTATAATACATTAATTTGTGTGTGTGTGTGTGTGTGTGTGTGTGTGTGCAACCGGGTTTTGAACTCAGGCGCTAGTGTTTGCCAGGCAAGCGCTTATTCTACCGAGCCATTTCCCCGACCCCTGAAGTCTCTCTTTTAATATTACAGTTATAATTAGGTCTGATTTTCCCCTGTTAGATTGCCACAATTATTTTCAAATTATGTCAAAATACAATCTATGTTCTGGGTACAGTGGTCCGTGCTTGTAGTCTCAAGTCTTGGGGATGCTGAGGCAGGTGGGAGCCCAACCTGAGCAATTTAGCAATGCTCTGTTGAAAAGTAAGGAGAGTCAATGTGAAGGTCCTGGGTGCAATTCCCAGTAAGACCACACACACACACACACACACACACACACACACACACGGTTCTAAAATGGAAGCCAGGACTTGGCAATCATCATACATGTGTGAGATTAAGCAGATTACTCAATTTTCTGAATTGTTTCTGAGATTACATCTAGTTAGTCAAGGATATAACAGATAATACTTGTACATTTTATTTTTATAATTATCACTATTAGCAATAGTTCATCAGGGTAACTCTGAAATTGACACAAATGTAGAAAAAACAGTACTGTCAAATGAGGACTCTGCATATGGACTAAAAATTGTGAAGTTAAAAAAATAACAAAAATTGTGAAGTTAAGTGATGGATTGCATCAATTTATATTTATCTTTAGGAATACAAATAAGTCAAAAAAATTAGGTTTTAAAGATATTGTTCCTATTTCTGAGGATTATAAAGAAAACGCAATGTTACAAAGAAAGAGAAATTCTGTTACTTTTATTACTTATTCTCCCATCAAACACTTACTATTAGAGAGAATTAACTTTTAGCTCTAAAGATTTCTATTTGGAAAAAAGTTCTAGAACAAGTAAAGTGAACTTGAAATTACTGGAATTTTGAAGTAGAAATAAATTTCAGAATAAAATAGAGCCTCACCAGACACCAAATCTTCCAGCATCTTGACTTTTGGCCTCACAATTTCTTTTTTTTTTAAATTAACATTTATTTTTATTCTCATGCTGGGGAGGCAACTCTGGTAGATCATAGGCATGACAGCCCCAGGTTCAATTCTCACTTTTGGGGGAAAAAAAAATCTAAAAATCAAGCTGGATGAAGAAAAAATACATTTTTCTCAATTATTGAAGCCTTTTTGATCTTAACGGTACAGTATATGCTTAGTAGGCACAAGCATCTGGATTCAGTCTCCAACATTACAAATTAAAAGTAAAAAAGCTTATGACCGAAATACTATTTTACTTGTGAAATAGCAGAAAACATTCAAATGAGGAGGGGAACAAGGGAGGGAGAAAGAAAGAAAATTTTAAAAGAGAAGGAAAAAAAAATGGAGACACAGCTTTTGTAAATGGGGAAAGGAAGAGGGCCTAAGGGAGGGGAGGGGAATGGAAAGCAAAGAATCAAGTTATCTCATGTAAAAGGACAAATTCTCTATGATGAATGTGATTATTATGTCCATCTAAAATGTTCCAATAAAATCTGACCAAAGAAAAAATGCTATTTTATTAATGTTCCATATTTCCAATAGGGGCTATCTTTTAACTGGGAAACAGGTTTAATATGTAAGTCCAGAAGTACTTCCACTGCTGTGGACAAGCTGTGGCACTGAGGAATAAAGAGGTGTCATCAGGAAATTGGTGGAGTACCAAAGTGAAAGTCTTATGTTTGGATATGGGTTCTCTGCACTCCAGGTTCTACTGGCCCTGTGCCCAATCCTCTCACATTGAACAAATCTTGGTTTGGGGGTTTTTACTTTTTTTAATTTAATTTAATTTTTTTTTAATTTTATTTATTTATGTGT
>NW_004524650.1:6441651-6446629 GCF_000260255.1 Octodon degus | reverse complement strand
TGTGTGTGTGTGTGTGTGTGTTTAGCCACCTCAGCCCACCAGGGGGCGGGACTGGCTGGCATGTGGTGCTGGGGGATTGAACCACGGTCCCTGTACTTTGCTAAGCTTGTTCTAAGTAGGTGCTTTAGACCACTGAGCCATCTCACCAGCCCTGGTTTGGGGGGTTTTATTCTGGACTTTTTTTTTTCCTTTCAGACAGGTTCTTACTATGTAGTTCAGGCTGGCCTTGAACTTACAGTGGTCTTCCTGCCTGCACCCCAAGTTCTGGGACTACAGGCGTATACCACCAGACCTGGTCTCGCTATCTAACCCAGGCTGCCCTTGTACTTGTGGCAATCCCCCTGACTCAGCCTCCAAGTACTGGGATTACAGCCACCATGCCTTGGCCTCCTAATTTCTAGAGCTGTGAAAATATATTTCTATTGTTTATAAGATATCCAGCAAATGGGGTTTCATGAAAGCAGGCTGAATGCAGTAACATGACGTGCTCCGGCATGGGTGAAGCTAGTACTAACAGCCCCCCCCCCCCACCATTGGCTCACTTAACATAAGCTAAGGAAAACAGTTTACTTTTTCTCTCTTGTATCTGGGATCACACTCAGAATCTTGTAGATGCCAGGTAGGCACTTATGCCACTGAGTTATATCTCCAGCCAAAGCTGAGGAAAACAGGATTTCTCCAAAAGGTATTATTGGACATACTATAGTTCTTTGAAAGTAGCAACTAGGTATGGTGGGAAGGTGCTATGAAGTTATTCCATGAGTAAGAGGACAGTGTTGGGCCTTCATAATGTAAGATAGAGGAAAAGTATCTTGAATTTTAAAATTCTGGTCTATTTCTACCAAATTCAAGATTAAATCATTGAGCATTCAAAACCTGAAATTCTTTTGATCATCAATAACTTAAATATTTCTTCAGCAAGTTCAATAGCATTTAACTAGATAATATATAGTGCAATAAATAAATATTGTTTCCTCTAATTATGCATAGAAAAAATACATGGCTAGGTAGAAGGTGCAGGCAGGTTGGCTGCTTGGTTCACTAAGGTTTTTTCTTTCCTGGGGTTACCACAATGCCAAAGGAAGGCTTCACTGTTGACAAGACTACAGGGCCCTGCACACCAGCCAGAGCAGACCAGTTATGTGTGGTCATGACCCTGGCTGGGTCCATCAGAGCCTAGTCATAGGATTTTTGATCATGGGCCTGAGAGAATCACAGAAACTAGAGTCCATGCTGGGTCGTAATTTCCTTTTTTATATTGCCCCAAAGTGCCCAGGCTGAGTAGGGGCTGGATTCTCACTTGCTTTTGCTGACTGTGCCTTGGACCCTGGCTCGGAGCCACACCCAAAGTGCTCTCCCTTCCTCTCTCTCCCTGCAGAGGAGTCCTCTGCTCACCAGCCTACACCCCTGGTAGCTGCCTGCACTCAGAGGAGCACCTTTTCTGATTTGTACCAAAGTGTAGCACAGGCTAGGGGAGACCCTGAAGCCATACCGCAGAGACATTCGATGTTCAGTGCATGGGGATGGGGGATGTGCTGAGAGGCTGAGGTGGAGGGCGTGGGTCCCATCTGCAGCTGTGTCCAGGCCTCACTGCCCTGGGACAGCCCCATGTCCCTGCTTTTCAATCAGTTCACCCTAAGACACTCTCATCCTTTCAGTGACTCCTCCTTTGGCCTAAGTTCAAGTTTAGCCCTTGTCACTCGTAATCTAAAGAGTGATGTTCCTGGTTGATGTGAGTTACCTTAATCACAGGGAGGAGAAGACTTGTGCTAACTGACATAGGGTAAAAAATATTACACCTCCTGGAACGAATCTGAAGAAAGTGCGTGGGTGAGTCTGTGCTCACAGACTAATACAACAACAAACTCAGTGGGGTTGCAGCAAAGTGTAAAGGAGAAGATCTGTAGATAGTGAGTACCTCTAAGAAAGTAAAAGCATCAGTGGACTCTAAGTTACAGAAAGGAGCCAAAAGCTCTTGGGTGCTATAGCACAGTAAAGCGATGGCAACAGTGAGGCACTGAGTGCCGCGTTGGCTCCCCACGGTGAGAAACTGACAGAGTAAAGAAAACCTGCAAGGTGCAGTAGATACCATGAAAAAGAAAGAAGCTGCTCAGAAGGGAAGGACACCTGGAATGAGGGAAAGGAGAACAGAAAGAAGGGGAGGACTATACGATCTTATAGAGAGAGAGATAGATACAGATGTTCATGAGGAATGTCTATGTACATATGATAATTTTACTACTAATTTATATTGGTTTATTGAAAGGAATAGCTAAAGCCTAATTGTTTGATTAGTTTTACAATGCCTGTACCTGGTAATACGAGCAACTACTTTTCTTATTTGTTATGTATTTGGTACAGGGTCTTACTATGCAGCTCTGACTCATAGTGATCCTCCTGTTTTCAGCCTCCCCAGCACTGGGATTACAGGCACGTGCCACCACGCCTGGACTTGGTGGCCAGCTCAGCGTGCCCAGGGGCAGGGCCAGTGCAGCATGAGGTGCTGGGGATCAAACCCGGTCCCTGCGCTTGCCTAAGCAGGTGCTTAGTCTGCTGAACTATCTCACTGGCCCCTGAGCAACTACTTTGAAGCTAACAATACCCATTATAACAATCATTACTAATTTCCTATCATCTTATTTTGAAGTTCTGTATTGTTTGTACTGTTTTTATCTCTTAAAAATTAAAAAAAAATGATTTCACTATCAAGAAAACAAAAAAGTTTGAGGGAAAATTAAAAAACCAAATAAATGTTTGAGGAGCTAGGTATGTTTAATTTGATTTAAGCATTACACAATATATACATGTATCCAAACATCACATAGCATTCCTTAAATATGCACAATTTTGGTTTCACGTATCAGTTGAATTAAAATACATTTTTTTTTTCATAAAGGAAGTGAAAGCCAAGCATGGCGGCACATGCCTATAATACCAGCATTCAGGAGGCTGAGGCTAGAGGATCACTCTGAGTTCAAGGCCAGCCTGGGATACACAGAAGAGCAAAGCTAGACTGAACTACACAGTGAGGCCCTGTCTCACAAACATTTCCTAAAAATAAATATAAGGAAAGTAAAAGAACTCTGAAGTGTGACTATTCAAGAAAAGGCTGACAAATTTTTCAAATTTACTAAGCTGTATGGAGGCAGAAGCAGGAAACATGCAGCAGGTTCAAAACACACCAGCCACTTGACAGCATAAGCTGGGGCTGCAGTACCTACGTAACTTAGCAAAACATTGGAAACTGCAGGTGACTCTCTCAGTGCTTTGGTGGCTGGTGGATGAGAGGGCTGCTTGCAATTTTGAACATTCTTTTTTAAAATAGATTTGTCAGTCACTAAATATGACTAAAATTCTTTGCAAGGAACCTCAAGTGAAACTGTAAATACATTTTTCTCTGTTTAAAAAAATAGAAGCAACATACACAGGCTGTCATCAGATGATACATATTGCCAATTGGATGGAGTATGGGATTGCTTTCTTCTCTTTTTTTTTTCATTAATACACGTTTGCAGTACACCATGCTGGGAAGTTGGTAGACGCATGTGCCGCATCTTAATTCTACTTATCTCTCCTTCCCTGCCCTGGCTTTCCTCTCTCCTCTCTCCATCTTTTGCCTCCACCTTTTGTGCCTCTTTGTAGCACATACTGACCGTATTCCTCACAGGGAGTTGGTACAAGTGCATAACGTATCTTAACTCCTTTTTATAAAAAAAATCTCCACCCTCTTATCCTCCTTCCCCTCTTTACTCCCTCACAGAGTTGAGAATTTTCTCCTGAAATGTAATTTCTAAAAGTCCCGTATTAAAAAAGTATTTCAGGGAAGAAATAAATAAGCACCTGAGAATTTGGGCAGAGCAATTGCCCTACCTCTTCAGAATAATAAAATATTAATATCTATCACCATGGATCATAAACTATGTTATCATATTATTAGATTTACATTGGTATAGTTTCTGAAAATGTTTATACCGAAAGAGAAATAATTGTTAAATTATTAAGTAAAACAGGGGCAAAACACATAAAATTATTTATAGATATGATGTAAATGTAATTCCAGAACTTCATCTTTGCCCAAAATTTCATCTTTTAATTTTTATCTTTAAAGAATACAAAATAGTGATAGAAAAAAAAAACAGCACCAGAAACGATATAAAATTTCACTAAGCAAAGAAATAGGAATTCAACAGTGATTGTTGTATTACATGATATTATCATCCAATTAGTTGCTTAGATTACCAGATATAAATGTGCAAAATTCATTTAAAGGAAAAAACAAAACAATAGCAAAAGAGTTATAGGAAATACAGAAGAGGAAAAAAAAAAGTAAAAAGAAAAAAAATTGAAGCATTAACTGCTCCTTTCAAAAGACTAGCAGAACTTGACAATACAATTATCCAAACTATACTGCATCTTTTAATTAATTTTGTTTGCTCTGGTGCTTGACATGTTCTTACTAGTGAGGCTTGAAGCTTGAAGCTAGCTCATGTTGCTTTGATTCAGCCAGTTGCTGAAGCAAGAATCGAATGCCAGATTTCTTCTATGCCTTGCTAAGAACATTTACACAGTGTGGAGAAAGAGGCCCAGACCCTATCACTAACTGTTAAAGAGCAGCAATTAATGAACAAATTTGTAAAATTTAAGGGCTCTGTAGTAATGTGGAATCATGGCCTCATCAGCTAAGAAACTATATTTTTGCTAATTGAATCTCTTCTTTTAGAATCTTGTATATCAAATAGCTCAAAATTGGACCTCAGGTGGTTGTAGCTATTGACTTTCAGCTGATGAAAATCATATTACTTGAAAAAGGTTCACCTAGGGGCTGGTGAGATGGCTCAGTGGTCTAAAGCACCTACTTAGAACAAGCTTAGCAAAGCACAGGGACCACAGTTCAATCCCCCAGCACCACATGCCAGCCCGCCCCGCCCCCTGGTGGGCTGAGCTGGCCACACACACACACACACACACACACACACAC
>NW_004524650.1:6395890-6441551 GCF_000260255.1 Octodon degus | reverse complement strand
CCCCCAGCACCACATGCCAGCCAGCCCCGCCCCCTGGTGGGCTGAGCTGGCCACACACACACACACACACACACACACACACACACACACACAAATATATTTTAAAAAAAAGAAAGAAAAAGGTTCACCTAAACATGTCCATGTCCATGAACTTCTTTGCTGTTTAGTGATAAGAGACACGACTATTGTGTCTAAGCAATCTTTGACCATCTACACCCTCCAAACATCCCAAGGATGTTCTGAGGGACTCTTCTGGGGAGCAGTCTCTCAGAAGGGAATCAGGGAATCCAGGGAATCCCTGATTCCAGATGGGAATCCAGGGAGCTCAGGTACACATGTGCTCATCACAACATCCCTTTGAATAGCAAAACAGAGATCTGCCAAACATCCACCATAGGAGGAGAATAAATGAACTGGATAGATTCTTTCAGTCAAATACCTTATAGCAATAAGGGTGGACAAACTGCATCTACAGAAATCTAGGTAATTCTCCACAAACAATGCTAATCAAAAGAAACCTGAAAAAGCATTTAAAACCATATTCACATAAAGTACAAGCATAGGCAAAAACCCACTTGCAATGCTCAAATTCAGGCCATTGCTCTTCTCAGAGTGGGGCATCAAAACTGGAGGTGTACAGAAGTGGGGGTTCACACTGGAGACATTCTGTCTTTTGGTGTGGGCACCTGTTGTGTGGGTGTGTTCCATTCATGGAAATTACTCATCTGTGACCCTACAGTCTACTTCTCTCTGTGTATGTTACGAACAGTTCAATAAAAATAGTTTTTAAAATGGAAAGCCAAGGAATAGGCCATGATGAGGGAGGCTAATGTTATACTTGAGCTAGCAGGTGCAATCTGGAAAGAGAGTTGCTCAGGAAGTCAAGGAAGAAGGATGGTTCAAGGAATTAGCAGTGCTGAAATGCACAAGATCACACAGAATCAGGACTGAAAGATGCTAGTTGGATAGAATGGAAGGTAGAAACAGGACAGCAGAGGGCTGAAGAATGAGATAGAGATGATCAATGATGTAGAGCGCACCTAAGGAGAGTCACATGGAAAGAAAACATTCTCTCAGTCTTTCACAGAGAGCAAATTGGTCAAGCAATGGCCATGACTCATCCACATGGCTGATACTGACAAAGGATCTACAGACTGAGGTACAGGGTCTCAGGATAAATCCTGAGGGGATTTGACTGACCTTATCAGATCCAAAAGCTACAATTCTTGTTACATAGGTCTTGTTTTTCTTGGTCTTAACCATCCAGCAGAAAAGTATGAAAACGAAGTATAAGAAATAAAGCCATGCTGTTATGTTGAGCTGTAGGGGACTCAGGTCAACAACTTCTGACATTGTCAGTCAAGCAGAAGACCCAATACTATTATGGACTACTGGACTATTTTGGAATATTTTGCTGAGTTCACACACCTATACTATTCGAATGATGGAACTAAACAAAAAAAAAGGTATACAGATGAATGTCCATTTTGTATCTGTGTATTCAAAATGGTTAGGATAGATATATAGTTACACTCTCTTAATGAATAGAGGGATTTGTTCTAATAGTGTTTGTAAATAGGATATCATGTCTGCATCTTGCACAACAAATAACCACTAGGAAGACAGTATGCAAGTGTTAATTATAGAAACTGTCCTAATTTGATTTGAAACTGTCTCATTGCTATTTGTCTCTCAATAAAATTACGGGAAAACAAAACAAAACAAGACAAAAAAGAATGAGATAGGGAGACTGTAGTTGCTCTTTCAATTAGCTTGAATATGAAAGGACAGAGAGTGATGGAGACAGTAGCTAGAAGGCACACCAGGTCAAGGAGGTCTTCGTTTCCCTTAAGACAGGAGAGATTGACCATGTTAATATGCAAGTTCTTTCTCGCATATAATGGGGCTGATTGATGGGTTCCTGAGGAAGGGGAGGAGGTGGAATTAGCTTTAGGCAGGGGACAGGGCATGTTACATTCCAAAGTCATTGTGGGGAAGAAGACCAGGAAAGTAATGTGCAGATTCACTCCGGAAGGGGAGACAAGGACTGAGGGAGTTCATTTTATCTGCTCCCATAGTAAATATGACATAGGAAGTCAGTAAGGGCATTAAGGGATACAATATGAAAATATACCGTGTGAATTATAAATTGGTACCAAATGTGGAGATTTATTATTTCATTTTTGCTTTCCTTTGATTTTTTTTTTAAATGCAATGTCAATGTTTGCTCAGAAAAAAAAAAATGTTTGCTCAGGCATCTGTAGTGGAAGAATATTCTACAGACAGTATGTAGAGATAGTGGGGGTTTCATATTATTCATAATCTACCCACACTCCCTTCCCCCAGTCTTGCATACCAATGTATTGATGTGATTTGTTGGCAAATGATGGGTAAAGGTCTTGTTATTTGGTTCTTCATTGCTTAACTCAATAATCAGCACCAGCAAAATACAGTTTTCTAGAGTCTATTCCCAGTTGCAGTTACTTCTGGTCTGGAGTGTTGAGCATTTTCACAGGCATGTTGGCTCATGGGAGAGGGAGGCCTAGGTCCGGGGTGTACCCTTTACCTTCCTGTCCTCCACCAGCCCCTGTGAGTCTCCCTGCTCTCTCTTCTGGACAATCATCTCTCTGCAGTTGGTCCAACTTTTGACTCATTCAAGAAAAGGAGTTTACTGACACCTCCAAAAGCAGATCAACTTGAGGACATTAAACATTTGGAAAGGTATTCATGTAAACCTTCTTGGCCTGGCACCTTTGGGATGTCTTTATGGACTTATCATAAAGGAGATGGGAAGGTGGGAGGTGAAGAATACACACCCTGGTAGGCAGAACTTGGCTTTGGCGGAATACAAGTACATCAGACTGTGAGCAAAGACAAGGAGGCAGGTTGCCATCCCAGGCACCTTTATACATTAATTTACAAAACTGTTCAGAGTTGTGCTAACTTAACATTCAGAAGACACACAAGAGCCCAGAGATTTTATATTTTCTGGGCATAATTTCAAAATGCAGGACTTGCCACATAAGACTTTCAGGGAGTCTTAAGGAGTGTCTTACAGCAGGCCATGAGCTGTTATCACCTGAGACAGCCTTATCACCTTAGTGGGGTTTTGAGCCCCCAGCAGCACTGGAGTAACCTCATGCCCAGGGCCAGACCTGAATCTTGGCATCCAGAGCTCGACTGTGGTTATTACTATCCCTCGTGGTCCTTGCCTATTCTACCTGATGAAAAAAGCTGATTCCTTCAACTGAATATGTCAGGTTTTCCAAAATGGTTCTGATTAGAAGCAAGCATCATCAAAATACAAAGGAAAAGAGATATTCTGGTATCCTAAATAATTTTTGAGAATCAGGGCTGTGGACTAATACAGAACAAGTTCGTCATAGTAATATGAAGATCCATATAATATCACTAAGTATGGGAATAGTTGGAGTGGCTGTACAGAAAGTGTGTGGTTCTTTACAACATAAAGGAAGACAATCCCTGCCCTGAGCGATTTGCATTTAGGAGGGTGAAAGATCTCCACAGCCCTGGGACTCGTGCGCATGTGCGTGACCTTTGACAAAAGGTGTGTAACTTGCCTGCTGGTGCAATTTCACAGTAAATATGTGACTAGCAGGGGTTTCCCACTTAACCACTACATAGGCGAAAGGGATGTCAGTTTTCTTTCACCATTTTAAGAGAAACACCATAGTTTTTAAAACCCAGAGAAGTTTAAGCCAATAATGACCAAAAGTGATGTCAGTTTTTCAATTACTGTTCGACCTTGAGCACAGCAGAGTAGAAGGAAAATAGAAACTATGGAGGCAGCCTTTTGCAAGGAGGGAGAGGAAGTGTGGGAAACTATTCTCACGGTCTGTGCCTCTTCTGCCTGACATAGAAAGCTTGTGGTTTGTTGTCAGATTCCTTTAACTAAATATATCAGAGGAGGGGAAAACCTTTCTCTCTCCTCATACGGCTCCAGAGCACCTCCCCTGGTAGTGACTCAGACCAGCCCTGGTTCTCTGTCTCCTTGCTACATTCACGCTGGGCCAGGGAAGGGGAACAAAGAAGAGAGACAAAGCTGAGCTATAATCTGAGTGTTACTCTCATTCCCAGGTCTACCTCAGAGCGAATGCTGCATGGGATTCTACCAAATGCAAAAATAGGCTTGGTAGGTAGCACCGGGGCTATGTAGACCCCTCCCCTCCTCTCAGTCACCTCAAGAGTCAATGTGAATGGTGGGCAAGAGGCTTCTGTCCCTCTGAATTAAGCAAATTCTGAGTCACTTTGCTCCTTTAAGAAATGATGTTAAAAGTGCAACTTCTTGATACACTTAATAAAGATTTCAGTGAATCATAGCATTGTTGAATGTCATGGTATTTGGAAATACCAAATACCAAACCTGTGTTCACTTCTCAGACTTACCACTTAGCTCTGTGACTGCTGGTAAGTCTAGAAACATCTGAATTTTAAAAACTATGATGTATTTCTTGAAATGATGAAAGAAAATGCCTGTATCTAACCAGAGATCAAGAAAATACACGAAAAGTCTTTTTCTCAATAAGTGATGCTTTTTTTTCTCTCTCTCTCTCTTCCCCAATTTCCATTGAAGTTGATAGACTATATTTGGGGGAAAAAAACATTGGACATGTGTTTACAGAGGTTCCACTAGCTAGAAGACTACACTGATATTTTCGGAGGTCAACTCTCAGTTCTCAAGGATGCTTTGAGAGTTATTTGAAGTGAAAGCTGGGATATCAGAGACAAAACAATGCTTGCTGTTTGTTTAACAACCTTAGTTAACTCTAACTTTCAACCTTTAGCAGCCAAGTCACAGCAAGGGAATGGCAAACAGGGCCTGGGCTGAGGGCTTAATCTCAGCAGGGCACACTCGAGGCTTATCCAGAGCCCCTAGCTGGGTGCTCTCTCCGAAAGAGTCTGGGTCTGAACCTTAAAGATACCAGCAATCACCTCTCACTTTTCAAAGTAGAGCCTCAGGCCCTGTGTGGAAGGTGCATCCATGGCTTGCATCATCTGTATAATTCAGAATGAAAAGGCCTATTTCTTAGGAATGGGATAAAACAGTCCTTTGGCTCAAGTTACCTTCCTTCTGAGGTTGGAGTTTTCAATCAGAACAGGTGATGGGAGCATGGGTGAAGCTGGGGAGAAAAGTCGCAGACCTCTTAGTCATTAGCACTGGTGGTGAAGAGGAGTGCATCACTAGAGATCAATCACAGATGACCTAGACTCCTGCAGGTCAAGCCTTTGTTTTCAAACAGAGCACACATCTGTCCATGCTCCCTAAAATCATTTGCCTTTCTATTTGCTACACCAGAAGACCTGAACTTGACTGTATTTAAGTGATTTTAAGTCAGTTCATTTCTTTTTTCTGTTTTGGTACAGGAGATCGAACTCAGAGCCTCATGCTTACCAGGCAGGCTCTGTGCTAATCTCTAGCCCTAGCCAATTCATTTTTCAGACTTATTTGACTCTTAATCATCTGAGAATTCAAAGGTTTATATCTTTGGTTAATATTTCTCCAGAACACCTTAGAGCAAAGAACTATTAAAGTATATATTTCATGTTCCTCTTAAAATCATCTCAAGTTCCCCTACCAGTCAGCATACTTGGGAAAACATTTCTTTACACAGCTGCTTATATCAAGAAAGGATATATTGTTATAGAGGGTTAATAGTTATTTTTCTTTTCACACACACACACACACACACACACACACATACTTTTTTTTTTTTTTTAAGGAAGGAAAGGTTTATTCAGCTCACAGTTACTGGAGGTTTCAGTCCATGCTCGGCTGGCTCCAAGGCAGAGGGGCACAGAGCAGAGAGGAGTAGCAGCAACAAATGGCAACAGAGAGAAGTCTATCTCTCTTATGTAACATTCAGGCTATCCACCCTAGGCTGGGGGAAGTACTCACACCCATAATCCCAGCAGCATTCACAATCATAATCCCATGAATCATGAATTAATCTCAAACCCTAGAAGTCCCCACCCCATAACTGTGTGAGGCTTTGTGGGGACAACTAGACAAAAACCATAACATTCTGCCCCTGGGTCCCCAAAGTCTCATGCACATCCCTTTGTGCAAAAGTCATTTTAGTCCACCTCTTAAGAGTTGCCAGAGTCCTGGGCTAGGGAGATAGCTCAGTAGAATAAGAGCCTGCCTGGCAAGTGCAGGGTCCTGAGTTCTACCTCTGGTACTGAAAAAAAAGAAAGAAAGAAAGAAAAAGTTGCCAAAGTCCCAACAGTTTCAGCAATGATATAAAGTCCAAGTCCCAAGTCTCCTCCAAGATCCAAGGCAAGGGCTAGGGAGATGGCTCAGTGGAAAAGGCTCTTCCCTGGCAAGCACAAGGGCCTGAGTTCAATCTCCAGTTCTGCCAAAAAAAAAAAAAAAAGAAAGAAAAAGAAAGAAAGAAAAAAAAAAGAAAAAAAAAAGACTTAGGGTGCTAGTTTCAAGATCCAAGGTGAACTCTTAGCCATGAGCCCCTGAACAAAAGCTAAACACTTTCAACATTCAAAGGTACAAGACAAACATTACCATTCTAAAAGGTACACACAGCAGGATACCAAGCATTGGGACCAACATAAGTCCAAAATCCAGCAGGGCAAACATTCAATCCTGTAGGTCCATGTGGAACATCCAAAGCAATCTGTGGCAAATTGTGAGCTCCACATGGCTCTGCCCTATGGCACTCGTGATGGTAGGTCCCGTGGCCTCTCTCTTAGGCCGGCTTTGCTCTCTCCTTACAGTTTCCCTTAGATGATCCACGTTCCTGGCTTTTTCAAACTTCTGGGGTTTCCACAGAATAGGTTTCTCACTCACAGCTTTACACGCTTCCCTCTCAGGGGCACAGTGCTTGGCCTCCCAGGCCTTCTTCTGAAATCGAGGTGGAAGCCTTCCTAACCTCAGAGCTCCTGCATTCTGAATGCACCTAAAACCATCGCCACGTGGATGATGTCATGGTCTGCTGCCAGCTGGAGCAGTAGCCAGACTTCCTTCTCTCTTGGATGTAGGAGTCGAATGCCTGGATTGATGAACACTCTGACTCTTATTCCAAAGAATAAATTCTCCACACTGGCACCATTTTGGAACCTGGTGTGGCTGCTGCTGCCACACTGGAACTTGCGGTTCTGTGCTTTTCTCCTCAAGGCAGTCTCCCTTGCAGTTCTGAGGCCGCAAAGGGTGGAGACCTGCTGCCTCCTGTGATGCCCTCAGGCCATCCTTTCCATTCTCTAGTTCCTTGCCTGCAATGGAGATCCTCTCAGCTCTGTCTTTGCAGTCCACAGCTTTATTGGAGCTTCCTTTCTGGCCAAGTTCACAATGCTTTAAATCATCCTGCTCTGCTCTTTGTTCTTCATTTTCAACACAAATCTGGCTAAAAGCCCCCAATAACAACCATGCCACTGCCCCAATATTTGGTTGCTTAGAAATTTCTTTTGAAAGATTTATCAATCCATCATGCTTTATCTCAGTCACAGGTAAAGTCTCTGGACCCGAGCAAAATACAGTCTTTTGGCAAGCCATAGCACAATGATCTGGAGTCCAATAACCAGTGCAATCCTTCTGCCTAGCAGAAACCTCCCCAGCCTGGTCTTTACAGGCTGGCTTTCAGCAACCTTCTGGTCTTCTGAACTCTGACTAAAATCTCCCAAACAAAACAACTGAAGGCATTCCAGCTCTTCACAAGTCGGTGACATCTCTGAACCTTTCCTGTCTCTTCCCATAAGCCATTCCCCAAAATTCATAATTCACATGGTCAGGTTTAGTCCCAGCAACAACCCCACTTCTCTGGTACCAAATTCTATCTCAGTTCCTCTTCTCTCATTGCTGGGACAAATACCCAACACCCAAAATGAAAGAAGGAAAGGTTTATATAGCTCACAGTTACTAAAGGTTTCAGTCACTACTTGGCTGGCTCCAGGGCAGCGTGGCACAGGGCACAGAGCACCAGATCATGGTGGCAGCAAAGAGCGAGAGGAGCCAAGGGAGGAGTAGCAGCAACAAAATCTCTTTTCTTATACTTCTTAACAGACTTTCTCCCAATCTGTCTTTCAGAGGTACTGTTTCACGTGACCCCGTGCATGTGGACGTACATATTTAAGCGGCTCTCATCATCAGTGCCAATATCAAGAAAAGGAGCTTCAGTAAAGGTCAACTTGTCATTGCTTCTGGACTTCCATTCCAGCTGATGCTGACATGACTTCCATTCTCTTTAAGAGGTTGGTGGGTAAAAATACAATGTTTACAGTTGCCTGGGTTTCAAATTCTGTTCCACTGCTTATTAGGTCTACGACCCTGGGAAAGTTTAAAATTTCAATTTTTTCATCTGTCACATGGGAATAATAATAATATCTGTTGCAAGAGGTGTTGATAGTGGCTTTTGAGAACTCTCGTATTCTAAAGATGATATAAAGGAGAGCTTCTGCTGTGCTCAGTCTAGAGGAAGTGCTAGCTGACAGCTTTGATACTGTTACTGTTTCACTAAGAAATGTCTATCATTGATGGCTTTGTTACTAAATATCTTAAAATCAGTGATGACATGATTGATCTTGTAAAATGGAGGCTTATAAGGTTTATTGAAAGGAAAAGTTAATGTTTAATTATTTAACCAGTCTTGCATACCTGTATCTAATCTGAGCAGCACATTTGACAATAAAAATACATCATATAACAACCATTGTTAATTTTCTATTCTTGTTTTGAAATGCTGTACCATACATATTGTTGCATGTTGCTCTATTTCTGTCTTTGTTTCTGTTATTCGTTTTTGCTTTTGCTTTTGTTTTTACTCTTTAAAATAAAAAATAAAATACAATGGAGGTTCATATTTGTACATACAAAAATATACCTGTAAGAAGGGCCGGGGAGATGGCTCAGTAGAATAAGCGCTTGCCTGGCAAGCGCAAGGGCCTGAGTTCAATCCCCGGTTCTGGGGAAAAAAAAACCCAAAAAACCTGTAAGAATAGGAATGCCCAAGGGCTGGCCAAATAGTTTAGTGGATTAAAGTGCCTGCAAGCAGGCACAGGGGCTCGATCTCCGAGCCTGCCATGCCACTCGCTAGTTGGTAATTGAGACTGGGCATGGTGGCATGTGCCTATAATCTCAGCTCTTAGGAGGCTGTAAACAGGTGGATCACTATGAGTCTGATGTAGTAGTGAGACCCTGGATACTCTGTAGACCCCCCTTCCCTAAAATGCAAAAAAAAAAAAAAAAAAAAAAAAAGAATAGGTATGCTCATTCATACATTTACTTATTCCCATGCAAATTTAAGGAAAAAACACTTTCCTCCCTTACTTCACTAAATATCTTCAACGGCAAAAATACTTCACACTTCTACAGACTTAAAACATGCATTAACTCGGGTATACAAGATCACCTGTGCTTCACATGCGCCCTGAGATGCTGGTATTACTCTCATTTCACAGATGAGGAAACACTCTCATAAAGGGTAGATGACCTTCCAAGGACACTGGCATATGTAGAAAATGTTGATGTGAAAACATAAGCCTTCTCATTCTTTCCCATTACACGGGCCTCCTACAAAGCAGGAAATCGATATAGTTGTGTCCTCCTTTGACTTATATTTCTCCTTCCTGGTCTATAATATCATAAGCCTCTGCAAAAAGTTCTCTAATACCTTAGCAGGGGAGGAAGCAGCCCATTTTCCATGGCCACCAGTGCAGGAAGCAGTTGTGAATGCTCTGCCCTAGCCTAGTTCCACTGGTGGTTACCTTCCTTTTATTCACACAGGGAAACTGGGCAGCTGGAATGGAGCATTTCCTAAAGAGGAAAACTGAGTCATCTGTTTTTTGATGATTTCCATTCTAGCCTCCCTTGGTGCTGATAGATGGCAAACAGCCCCCAGACCTTTAGGTGACTCATTCACATATTGGCAGCTTGTCTCCAGTTCCTGGAGTTCTAATTTCCTATTTCCTCTCTGCTTCAGAAATGATCACAACAGACCTTAGTTAACACTGTGATCATCCAAAGGGAAGAAGACTGGGTTGGTTTTACAAAGTGCTGTACTCTTTCAGTCCTAAAGATGGGATTTTTGAAATGCAGCCTACAATTCATGTGTCTCCCTCCACCCTTGTAAGAGGTCAATTTGACACCTTCAAAGGTCTCAGATTTCATGTACCTTTTGAGAAGAAAAGGAAAAAGGATGGGAAATACCAGGATAGTTAAAGGTAGACAGAAAGAGAGGTTCTGAAGGCTGACCGCTGGTCCTTCTCACAGTGCTGCCTTTCCTCAAGCAGTGGCAGGGAGCTTGGCCGATGACGCTCTGTCTCTCCTGTCCTCTCACAAACTCCTCACAGTCCCCAAATCCATTTTACTTGAGCATTTTTGCAACACTACTGTTACTGGATGGGGTGGGGGTCAGTAATGCTTTTCAGTTCTTTATTTGTCTCAATCAACGAGTGGTCAGGACAATATAATTATTTTAAGATAGAATAAGAAAAAAGAAGCACAAAGAGAAGGAAAAAGAGAAGACGCATCAGGCAAACAGAACAGACCCCTACAAGAACATGGAGGCAATGGCCCCAAGTCACCTGCTGCTGTCCTTCTGTCTTCTTTGTTAGTTGGTCCAGGTGGTCCCACCTGACATCATGCTAGAAGAACTGGTCCAGGTTTGGTGTGCTCTCGTGTCAGAACATTGGTACCAGGTTCAGAGCCCACCTTGATTCTGAGACAGCTCTGCTCTGTGCCTGTGGTTAATAAGTTTCCTCGATTGGTAGTTGGAGCCCAACTGTTCTAGCCACATTGTCATGCCCTGGCCTCCTACTACCCTACCAACTGCTGGTCCACCATTCAGAATATGGCTGTGTTGGATTGCTTAGTAAGAATCTCTCTCAGCTACCAATAACATTTAGCATGGTTTTACTATCATCTGTATCCTATTTTCAGTCCAAGGGTAGGATTTGTGAAACATCCCCAACAACTTTAGTAAGATGATTTTAGATTTTTTAAAACTGTGTATGTGGTACTGGATCTTGAACCCAGGGCCTTGTGCGTACTAGGCCAGCACTCTGCCACTGAGTCCACTCCAGCTTTGTAGCAAGACAGTTTACTGCTCTAGTTTGAAAACACTGGCTCCAAGATTGAATTTCAACTTGAAGTAAATGTGCCCAAGAAGAGTATAATGTTCTTTAATGTATAAGAACATATGTTAAAAGCAATAGGTAAACAGGATTAAATAGAACAGTTTGAGTCATGCTTGGCATAAGAAAACTCTAACGATGGTTTATGTTAGCAATGGTGAACATTTTAGAGCTTTCAGTGATAAAAACAGCATACTGTGCTATATGTGCTCTATGCCACCATTGATTTGGGTTGTTAAACACTTAAGTTTTCTTTAGCTACTGGAAGTGAAAAACCAGAGTATACCTCACAATAAACTTTCTGCAGGCATCTTGATCCTGTATGGGGATCAAAGTGAAACAGCTGCTTACAAACGTTACCAGGTTTGGTGGTTGAACTACTCAGTGGGACCTTCTGGAATGAAGTCAGGGATCTGTAAACATACAGGGATCTGACTTGCTTGGTGACCCCAAGGTACCCAGTATTGAGAAGCAGCCCAAGTGGAGCTCTGGAAGGCCAGCATTTGCCTCGGGTGCTTTTGTTCACCAATTAATTCTAGTGCCTTAGGACTCTGGAAACCCATCAAGGTGTAGGAAAAGTAGAATTAGTGTCCACTCAGAACAGTGTAATACTGACTGTATGTCATGAAACACAATAAAACTAAACATGAAGATCTTGAGCAGTCTTCATTTACTGACTCAACTAACTCAGCTGTGTGATCTTTTATGTGTAGCTCTCATTTGACTTCAGTTATTTACTCATTGAATCAGGAAAAAGACTCCGTAAAGAATGTTTTATGACAACAAAGACACATTTTCCTGGAAATTTTAGCAATAAGAATCTCCCTATACTGTTTTTAATAGTTACAAAAGAGGCTAGGCCTGTTCAGGCTAAATCAGTAATTAGATGGGCTCAGATGACGCGACTGAAGTTCGCACAATGCAGTTTTGCCAGCATTTTATTTACTCAGAACCACTGGACTAACTCAGTGCAATGACTGCAAACCACCACTCCAGTGAAGGAATATGTCTCTGGAAGCACTGCCCCAAAGCAGGTCATCAATTATGGAAACAGTTTTTAAGGTTGCTTAAATGCCAGGCAATTACAATGGGTATTAGGAATAGAATTAGGCATGGTATTAAAATGCTTCTCAACTCTTAGTTATACATGAACTGCCTGTGAGGTTTTTTTACAAATATTGAAATATGGACCTCACCCTAAACCTACTAAATTAGTTATAATAGTCAATACTCTGTATCAACTTGAGAAGGTTATAAATTTAACTAAGTGACTCAGCAAGCGGCCAGGATCTTCACTTCCTAAACATCCCGAGCTCATGCAGGAGAAGGGCAGGGAGGTGATGTGAGTGCTACACTCCCTCCAGTGTAGGCAGCCTGCTTACAATATAAGGGAGGAGAAGAGGTTACCCCAACACTTTCATTCTTGTTGCTTTTGATGTCTTCTGCTGCCTTGAGCTGTTGCCCCTCACCCTACCA
The DNA here is from genome assembly GCF_000260255.1 of Octodon degus. Lineage (NCBI taxonomy): Eukaryota > Metazoa > Chordata > Mammalia > Rodentia > Octodontidae > Octodon > Octodon degus. The sequence goes on along the minus strand of NW_004524650.1, from coordinate 6,428,975 downwards.
ACCTGGTTTGGATCCAGCTGACTACTGACTGAAACCTCCACAGACCAAGAGTTGAATAAACTTTTCCTTTCTTAATTTTGAATGTTGGGTATTTTGTCCCAGCAATGAGAGAAAAGCAACCAAGACATTAGTCTACATGGGCAGTACTCAGGCCAAATTTGTAAAAAGCTTTCCAGGTAAACTCATAAGAACCAACATAAAAAACCATTGTGTTTAATCACAAAAAGAGCCTTCCTCTTTTTGAGAATTTTAGTCTTGGATAGAAAACACTGATGTAAATCCATCAGTAATAGATCTTATAGTTAAGAGCACCTCTTAGATCAAACACATTAGCAATATGTAACATCAAGTATGGCATAAGAAACGTGTATACATGGAGAAATAAATATAAAATCAGTGGTGAGAGCAATGATACCAAGCCTCAGTGAGCCTTGGGAGCCTGAATGATCCTTGAGGGAGAGGAGAAGCCCTACTTACCACCCCTCCACCAGCCAGGGAGCCTCCGTCTGGAGGAGCACTGGTGCCTGGCTCACATTCATACACTATGGGGCTGACAGCCAGTGTGCAAAGCCCTTAGGCCACAGCAGCTTGCTTACCCAGAAGAACCCAGCATAAATCCACTTTAATCAGGGGAAATACTTTGCCTACAAACTCCTAATCTACAATTGATTCTCTTTTATAATATAGACTTTGCTCCTGTGGTCTAAAGTAGAAAATCAATAGTTCCCACAGTTTGTCAGTTTCTAAATTGCGCTTGTTGCTAATCACATGAATGTAGCTAGGATGTTATATCTGTTATAACCAGTTGTTCTACCTTGTGTAACTATATTGGGAAGCTTTGGGGCAATAATCTCACGACAGCCCTACACCAAAAGATGGGGGACTGAGCCAAACAGAAACCAACATCCTACACTCAACTAATTGTGAAGGTAGGATCCTGGGACACACACAAACCAAGAATCTCCTACACACAGAAGATATCCCTGAAGTATAGAGTACTCCTGGACAGGTTTTGGTACTGGTGATATAGCTACCTAGTATCAAATCTCACAAGGATCACCACAGAAAACAACAAAAACATTTTCTTAAAATAGAAAATGTCAAAATGAAAGGTAAAATGCAATCTCAGACCTCCATCCCACCCAGGACAAGTCAAAGAGACCAGGATATAGAAGAATATGGAAGTTACACACCTGAAATTTCTGAAATGATAACAAATGAAGTAAAGAAATAACTCCATCAGGCTATGGAAGAAATCAGATCAGAAATAATCTCTCAAGGGCTAGCCAAATAGCTCAGCAGGTTAAAGCACCTGCAAGCAGGCGCAGGGCCTAGGGGTTCAATCCCTGGGCCTGCTATGCCATCCCTGCCCCCAAGCAAGCTGAGATGGCAATTGAGACTGGGTGTGGTGGCACGCACCTATAATCCCAGCTCTTGGGAGGCTGTAAACAGGTGAATCACTAGGAGTCCGATCTAGTAGTGAGACCCTGAACACCCTGTAGACCCTTCCCCTCATCAAAAATAAATAAATACATAAATAAATAAAATAATCTCTCAGGTAAAAAATGAAATGACAGTCCTAATAAAAGAAATGCTCAGCGTAACTAAAAAAAAATAGATAAGAAAGTAGAGAAGCATAGAAAAATGATGCAAACCTTGAATAAACAGTATAGGAAAGAGTTAGAATGCATGAAACAGCCTCAAAGAGATCCAGGATTGAAAATTGTATTGAAAGCTGACAAAACCACTTGCATGAAACTGAAGTTAAACTTTCAGACCATGATGACAGCATTGACACTAGCAATCATGAACAATCTCTTAAAAATAACAAGGAACCAGGAAATAACAATTCAACAGCTGCAAGATGATGCAAAGAAAAACAATATAAGACTGACAGGTGTCAATGCAGGAGTCAATACTAAATGACATAAAAAGACTACTTGTGGAAGTAATAGAAAATTTCTCAAACATGGGAAAAGAATGACATACAGTAAGTGAGGGATACAGAACTCCAATTAGCCATAACCAAAATAAATCTACTTCCAGATGTATAATAATCACAATCCCAGAACTTCAGCACAAGAACAAAATATTGAAACTATTAGAGAAAAGAAATAGATCACCTACAATGGAAAGCTCATCAGAATTGCATCAGACTTAACATGAACCATCACATAAGATGAACTGGAGTGAAGTATTTCAGGTCCTGAATGAAAACAACTTCCAACCCAGATTGATGTACCTCTGATTGAGATACCATGCAGGATACATCAACTGTACCATTGTAAAACTATCTTTCAAAATTAATAGAGAAATAAGGCTCAATGACAAAGAATAACAGAAGAAATTTGTGAGAACCAAACTGACCCTAAGAAGAATAATAAGAGATATAATTTTTTTGTGGAACTGGGGATTGAGCTCAGGCCCTTGCACTTGCCAAGCAAGCGCTTATTCTATTGAGCAATCTCCCCAGCCCTCTAAAAGATATTCTAGACACAGATGAAAATGACCACAATTCCAAAAGCAACAATAGAAAGACATCACTAAGCAGGGCAAGCAATTAATCAGAGGGGGAAAGTAGGGAATCAACAGCAAGAAAATAACATGACAGTGGTAAGTCAAAACATATCAGTTATAACCATTAATGTAAATGGCCTCAATTCACCAATGAAAAGAAATAGACTGGCAGAGTGGAGCAAGAAACAAACCCAACATTATGCTGTATATGAGAAACACATTTAACTCAAAAGGAAATTCAAGGGCACTTGCAGGTTAGCTCAGTTGTTTAGGTTCCTGCTTGGGCAAACCCAGTCAGGTGCAGGTGCAGGTGCAGGTGCAGGTGCAGGCACAGGGTACTGCAGTTTGATCCCCAGCTCTACATGCCTTACCAGACAGCAGCCTGAGCCAGAAAAAAAAAATCCTCAAAAGGAAATTCATAGATTGAAAGTCAAAGGATGGAAAACAATAGTCCATGTGACAACCCATCAATTGAGGAAAGGATAAAAAAGGATGTATTTTCTACAATGCAGTATTGCTCAACTATGAAGATTAATAAATTCTAGGCTTTTATAGGTAAATGGATCCAAGTAGAGAGCATACTCATAAATGAAATAAATTAGGCCTACATGTATAAATACTATATTCTCTCCCTAGTGTAAGAAACTGAAGGAGTAAAAGAAATCTGAAAGATACAATAGATATTTTGAAACAGAAAGAAATTGATCAGAAGGAAAGAACAATTGGGATGGGAGAAAGGAGAAAAGAAAGAAGAAAGATATATAGTAGTTAAGACAATTTTACTCCAAAATTCTATTTTTTTTTCATGTATTTGATACAGGGTCTCACTACACAGCTCAGCCTCACAGTGATTCTCCTGTTTTCAGCCTCCCACTGCTGGGATTACAGGCATGCACTACCATGCCTGGACACACTAGCCTGCGCTGCATACCCGGGGCAGGGCCAGCATGGCTGATGGTGCAGGGATCAAACCCTTGTCCCTGAGCTTGCCTAAGCAGGCTCTTAGTCGGCTGAGCTATCTCTCCAGCCCTCTATTCACTTATTGAAAGGAACAATTAATGCCCATTTGATCAATTTTACAATGTCTATATCTTGTACTCTGAACAACACTTTGAAGATAACAATATGGGAATGTAACAGCCATTATTGATTTCCTATCATCTTGTTTTGCAATTTTATATCATTTTTATTGTTTTTTAAATTCTTTTTAAGATAAAAAAATTAGTCATGGTTAAATAAAACCACAAATATTTCTACACAGATTTCATGCATCTGGTTAAAGAGAGAAATAATAGACTGTTAAATTATTTGTGATTTCAAATTAAAGGCTTATACTTAGATAAGCTTGTTCAGTGGAAAAGATAATCATTTGACTTTTTCATAATTCTGATATAATTGAAACAATATGAAATTATACAAATTTTCTAGAATGTACATGATTTATGTCCCAACGATGTAACCTTTAGTTTTTATTTTAGTACAAAGCTATAAATAATAATATCCTATGAAAGACCACATATGTTCTCCAGGAAAAACAAAACCTAAACTCACACACTGCAAGCATGTATGAAAATACATCACAACCATGTTTAAGTGAATTCCAGGCAGTAATACGTCAAATGAGAGAAAAGCAAGGGTTTGCAGCCTGGCTAATGAGCAGGCTCTGAAGGGCCTTCTGAGGAATGCATTCCTCTTGGCAGTTGCTCTAGTGGACTAATTCTGTTCTAAGCAGATTTGTTTAATCCTTGCCTCTAACTGGGTCAGCACTGTCTGATTTCAAACATTATTACAGTAAACACATGTGACCATCTTTCTGTGGAAATCGCTTTTCCTTTGGTAATCCACATAGGTTGAAGTCTCAGGACCACCTCTGCCTTAAGGGAGGGGGGTCCTCTGATTGTAAATATCCAAAAATTCCAATGAGGTTTTTAAAAAATAGGCTGCTTAGGGAAAAAATGCTTTTAATTAGCTTCCTACATTGCTTATATCAGTTCTGGAAAGGTCTTTCAGTAATTTGAAGGGACTTTTCAGAGCTGGGAGGATAAACATATCCAAAACTCAGGAGATGTGAAATAAAACACTTAACTGGCGACCAGTGGTCTAGGAACAACAGTTCAAGATAGTAGTGAGTTGCTGGCCACCCATTAGCTTGGGACCCTTTTTGTATATATCACAGCTTGCCCCATTCTCATCTGAAGCTTGGAGTGATCTAACTGAAGTTGTTTGTTTGTTTGATTGATTGATTGATTGATTGTATTTGGTTCAGGATCTCGCTATTTGGTTCAGACTCACAATGATCCTCCTGTTTGTAGCCTCCCCAGTCCTGGGATTACAGACCTGTGCCACCACACCTGGCCTTGGTGTCCTGCTCAGTAGACCTGGTGGGAGAGCAGGCACAGCATGTAGTGCCAGGGATCGAACCCTAGTCCCTGCACTTGCCTAAGTAGGAGCTTAGTCCACTGAGCTATCTTGCCAGCCCTTGGAGTTTTTAGATCTATAATATTTCATCTACAAATAATGGTCATTTTATTTCTTCCTTTCCCAAATTTAACCTTTATATTCTTTCGGCATTTTTTTTATTTTTTGGCAAAACCAGGGATTGAACTCAGGCCCTTGCTCTTGCCAGGGAGCGCTTATTCTACTGAACCATCTCCCCGGGCCCCCTCGTCTGTTTATTTTTTTGATATTTTGTTTCTTGGTGCTGGAAATGAAACCCAGGCCCTCTCACATCTTTCCCTTTTTAAATTTTAATTGCCAATATTTCTAGTACTTTGTTAAATAATAAATAGTAGTAACAGCAGCAGCAATCGTAATAGTAGTAGTTCTTTCTTGTCATAATTTTTTACATTAGGATGTCACCAGCACTGTTTACCCATTGACAATGACACAGACTTCCTTCATTGGCTTCTCACTCCATCCCCAAATAAAGACTGAGTAATAGATTCGATGTCACAGGCCCACCCAGACATTCCTGGCACAAGCAGCAGGGTTAACGAATGTAAATGGCATGGAGGTGGCCATGTCTCAAGGAGCTGTGGTACCATTTCTCAAATAAATAAATGAAGCAATAAACAAAGGAAGGGAGGATCTTCTTTGTGCTTGAGGTCTCTAGGCTGAAATAGCATTACAGGAAACATACCTCATTCATCTCTGTATCTGTAAATATTTATCGATCAAATGTTCACTGTAAGAAACATTTTCAAACTCATCTTAGTAACTGAGCTTTCAAAAGACAAAGCCTGGGGCTGGAGAGATGGCTCAGTGGTCTAAAGCACCTACTTGAAACAAGCTTGGCAAAGCACAGGGACCGCGGTTCGATCCCCAGCACCACATGCCAGCCAGACCCGCCCCCTGGTGGGCTGAGCTGGCCACACACACACACAATAAATAAATTAATAAATAAAAATAAATAAATATTTAAAAAAAAAAAAAAAAGACAAAGCCTGAAGATCTGGAGCTCATGCACAAGCCCTCAGACTTTGGCTCTCGTGAAGGCTTCAGGTAGTCTGAGGCTCGTAAGAACTCAACTCTGGTGTCCTTCTCTCTAGGCAGTAGGTCACCTTCTAGACCAGTTTATTTCCACAGGACAGGTGGCACACTGTCCTGGTGACTAGACTCCAGAAAGTGGGAAGTGTCTGCTAGCTGAGGATTACAAATAGGGTGAGATGCCAGAGACATGCAAAAACAGGATTTCCTGGATTCATCTTGGACCATACAAGTTGAAGAACATTACGGTGTGGAAAAAGGAGACTAGGCAAGAGGGAAGGACTGACAATGGCAAGGCCTGGCGCTCCCATTATGGCTTGCCAGGGAGGGGAAATGAAGACCCCAGCTTGCGCTGGGCGTGGCGGCGCAGGCCTGTAATCCCCGCGTTCGGGAGGCTGAGGCAGTTGGAGACCAGCCTGGGCTACAAAGTGAGCTCAAGGCCAGCCTGAGCTGCACAGTGAGAGCCTGTCTCAAAAAGACAAAAACAAAACAAAACAAAAAACCCCACAAAGAACAGAAGATGTCAGTTTGCAAGATCCCTCCATAATATGGCTTGGTTGTGTTAGCATATTAAAAGATACATGGTCTAAATTATAAATGGAGATACATAAATTTTCAATTGTAAATTGACTATAGAGAAATTATAATTTATAACTATATATTTACAAGGCAAAAAAGATGTCATGATTTATGAATACAATGTAGAATAACTAACTCATGCTAATTGATATGCCTGTTGCCCAATGGGAAGATATTTTAAGTTATATTAATATCTATTATGTATTAGTAAGATAGCCATCAAGATCCTGGGCTTTATTTCTGACAGCTGTATGTGGGGATGCTGGCTCCACCAACTGTGTGACCTTGGGCAAGGGTCTTCATTAGGTCTGAGCTTCCTCACTAGTAGAGCGGGGATAAAATAGTCTGCTTCTTAAGCTAGTTGCGTGGATGAAGTGAGAGAATGTGCGTACTGCTCGCAGCACTGTGGGAGTTCAGTAACTGTTAGCTTCCGTTACGTGGCCTTTAGTGTCTCGGACTACTAGGATTCTTTCATGCTTTGTACAGTGAACACTAAAAGCTAGGCCTTAGGGCAAGGAGGAAGGCTGTTCATATCCTTCTAGGTTTTAGTACCATTGAGAACTGTAGCACACCATGTTCTACTGCTGGAACACAAACCATCTGTATTTCAACTCAAAGCTAAGGGAAGTATGATTTAGATAGTTAAAAAGAATATGGCTCCCAGCCGGGCCAGGGATATAACTCAGTGGCACAAGCACCTGTCCGGCACACATAAGGTCCTGAGTTTGATTCTCAGCACCAAAAAAAAAAAAAAAAAAAAAAAAGCCATTGTTTTATGTGTTTTAAGTATTTGGGCCCATTAATCTGGTTCTGAATCTGTATGTGATAATTTGCTTTTTTTTTTCGGAACTAGGGATTGAACTCAGGCCCTTGTGCTTGCCAGGGAAGTGCTTATTCCACTGAGCCATCTCCCCGGCCCCGATAATTTGCTTTGTAAGGACTCAAGAATTTAAACGAACCAGATCCTTGCATAAAAGGGGGGGGGTGAAGGGAATGGGGGAAAAAACAGGTTTATATGTATGCAGCAACTCCTCATGATAAGTGTTGTTATGTGCTGCAGACATATACTAATACAAAGTCGAGTATTTTTTGTACAAAAAATGGCTCCCAGACTTGAATAAAGTCTAACAGACTATGAATTCAGAGACATGAGTCCATATACATTGTGTACAAAGCTTACATATTCAAAAATATATATCAGCAGCTATAAAACAGTCACATAAAACAATATTTATCCTAGTGAATATAATATGCAGATACCTCTGTGGGCTTTGAGCTTGTGTGGGCTAATTTTATTTTATTCTATTTTACTTATTTTTTTGTATTTAGTACAAAATGCAAAAGGTCTACAGGGTCTCACTACACAGATCAGACTCACAGTAATTCTCCTGTTGTCACCCTCCCAAGAGCTGGGATTGCAGCCACCACGCCCGGTCTCACTGGCTGTCTCACATGCCCGGGGGCGGGACCCGCACCGCACCCTGGGGATCGCTGGGGATCGCTGGGGATCGCAGGGGATTGCTGGGGATCGTGAGTCACACCCCATCCCTGCGTCTGCCTTTAATCCGCTGCACCGTACAGCATACTATGCCACTTTACAAGTTTAGAAAATGGTTAAGAACATTACAAGTGTTTTTAAAAGTGTGGGAAAAGTTTATAAGAGTGTGGGAAGGGTTTATAAAGCCTTAAAATATATATAAATACTAAAATAAACATAACGTCACTATTTTGCTGCTCATCACTTATCGCGGGGGGTCTGGAATGTAATCTTCGCAGTAAGTGAGGGACCGCTGTATACATTATCTGCAAAGAGAAAACACCACTAGAAGAAAGCATTGTCGTTTTACGCGCCCAAATCAAACTTACGTGGCACTTAAGAAAACCAGACTGAGCTGACAGATGGACTCATTCTCAGTGATTGAGAAATTATGTAATTTTAAGTAAATTATTCTCAATCCAAAAGATACATGGAAATTAGCGAACACTCTTTTTGGCTTAGCAGGCAAAAACTGTTACTTACTCACTAGAAGTACACATCCCTAAAGTTATGACAAGAGAGACCAGACTGTACTTGCTTCATGACATGGATATATTTTGAGAAAGAGTCCTTGGACAATTTTTTTTTTATTCCAGAGATTGAACTCAGGACCTTATGCTTGCCAAGCAGGTGCAGTGCTACTAAGCTATATCCCTGGCCCTCTTTGACAATTTTGTCACTGCTCAAACCTCATAACATGCACTTAAGCAATCTAAGCAGCTGGGAGGTCACCAGGCAACATCATCTTATAGAACCACTGCTACCACTGTTAGTCCTTATGGACTGAATGTCCCTAGGCAGTGCATGATTGTGTAAATACGTTTATTTTAATTTTATTTTATTTTGGTATCGGGACTCAAACTCACAACCTTGCGCCTGCCACGCAGCTGCTGTGCAGCTGAGCTAAATCCCCAGCCTAAACTTAAACTAAGTAATAATAATAATAATTGTAAAAACCCTAAAAGAAGTATTCCTATGTGCACCTATATTGTTCTGTGTTGTAAATCGCCTAACAGGGTAATGCTTAGAACTGTTTGGCATAAACAGAACACTCAAAAATTAAATTTTAAAATTACTTATCATTACCACTATTCCTAATTATGAGCCCTGGACACTATGATATAAACACATACAAGAATCAGACTGGGTTCAAATCCTCACTGAACAATTTACTAAGGTCATGATTTGGAACATACTAAGAAACTAAGCTCAGCCTGACTATATGTTGAATGGGCTATTTTTTTTTAATCACATAGTCATTACATGAAGTAAATAAAATAAATGGAATTAGTATATTGAAGATACTCAGCATGGTGAAAATAGGAATTACTAATTTTTAGTTACCACCTCTTGGAGATCTTATGATTATTGGTACTAGATTATATAGCAAAGTTAATGTAGAGTGTTTTATTTATTAGAACTGCAGTGGCAATAAAGACTTTTACATCAGCACCAATTCTGGCAGCTAAAGTCATTACAGAGAAAAAGCTGAATAAAATTGTTACTGTTTAAGAAAAATATACATATGTTACAAATCAGCTGAAAGCAGAGCATAGGAAAAAAGTATTTAGAAAAAAATCTCATGAGTTTAAGTGTAGTTTGACCCTTTTGGAGCAGTTAGATTAATTGTCAAACCAGAAATTCTAAGGAATTCTTCATGCTTTTCTAGCATGCGTGAAGTCCTGAGTTCAGTATTCAGCACCCAAAACAAAAAGCAAGCAACATAGCAATAAATAAAACAATAATTTTCACTTTATGCAACATATACCTTATTCAGCTTTGCTTCAGGAATTTCTACTCTGTTACTTAAGCCTTATGTCAACACTTTTTAGATGAATTAGTTTTACTGCTTGTTCTTCTACTTGTAGCATTTAATACACAACCAACCCTTACTGCACACAAAGATTAGGATATTTTCAAGTTACTATGTCTTTGTGTATATACAACAGCGAGGCTATTCTTAAATAATATTATTTTGCTAATATCTTGAGATGTTACTGATTCAACAGGCTTAGTACAAGGGTCTTCTTTTGGTGCTACGACAGGGACCATCTGTGACATGTTAGGTACAGGCCACACAGCAAGAGGAGGGACAATGACTGAGGATATTGCTTAGTGGCACAGCATCTGCCCGGCAAGCACAAGGTTGTGAGTTTGATTTCCAGTACAATAAATAAATAAATAAATAAATAAATAAATAAATAGAGGTGAGGTGCTGGCAAGCAACTGAAGCTCCTTCCTATTTACAGCCACTTCCCCATCACTTGCGCCATTGCCTGAGCTCTGCCCCCTTTTGAAAGATCAGCGGAAGCACAAACTGTGAATTGCGCATGTCAGAGACCTAGGTCACATGGTTCTTGTGAGCATCTCATGCCCGGTAACCTAAGGTGGAACTGAGATGGTGAGGCTAGCGCTGGGGAGCTGCTGCTTAACACTGGCAGAGAGGTTTCGTTGCAGAGACCATAACAAGTCAATTGTTTGCAGACTCCTGCAAACCCTTATCAGAGGGGCCGGGGAGATGGCTCAGTAGAATAAGCGCTTGTCTGCCAAGCACAAGGACCTGAGTTCAATCCCCGGTTCTAAAAACAAAACAAAACAAAACAAAACCCTTATCAGAGAGTGGCAAGTAACAACTAAGCTGAATCTGGTAGCAGACATTAAGGAAGAACCTGACACTCAGTTTGGTCTACGTGTAGCCTGCCGGTTATTTATATGCACATTTCCATCTGTGCCTCTTTCGCACACTGCACTTTTCTCAGTCATAGCTTTTTTTTTATTTTATTGAGAAACAAATAGCAATGAGACAGTTTCAAAACTGATTAATAGGACAGTTTCAATAGTTAATACATTGTACATTGTTATCTTCTTAGTGGTTATCCATAGTACAAGATGCAGACAGGATATCCTGTCCGAACACTATTAGTACAAATCTTTCTTTTCATTGAATTAAGCAAAAGTAGCTGTATATTCAGTCATAGTTTTGGTAAACACATAAACAAACCTCTGCCAAAGTGAGTCAAAAGCAAGTGTCACTGGAGAGCTTCTTTGAAAAGGGAGAAAGACATGATGAAATAGCAGAAGACACCGAGACTGCCAGCAGCAAGCTGCATTGAAAGAGTAATGAGAGTCCTGTGAAAGTCACGCATTCATTGCGACAGGTGCTTCACCTTCTCCAAGCCCATTTTCTGTAATACATGGCACAAGCTATCCAATGAAGCCATAAACCCTTCCAAGCCACTTCCCCACGTGGAGACCAAGCACCCTGCATGAAAAGTTAAGTCTTGGGAATTTTCTAATGAAGAAAATAAAAATAACAAAGAACAGGGCTGGGGAGCTAGCTCAGTAGAATAAGCGCCTGCTTGGAAAGTGCAAGGTCCTGAGTTCAATCCCCCCCAAAAAGAAGTACAAAGAGCAAAATCAACTATTGGTGGCCACCACTTCGCCAAAGGTGTCTTCACCGAGAGCGTCATTGCCAAAGCTAAGAAGCCCTTTGCTATTGGTGAAGACTTGATCCTGACTGCTGCTGAGAACATTTGCTACAAAATTTTAGGAGAGGCTGAAGTTCAGAGGTAGCACATGCTCCTCTTTCTGCTAGCACAATCAATAACAAGATGAGCTGATAAACTAGTACAGGCTATTGAGGCACAATTGATTCATGTTTCACCGTGGTACAAAATTCACACTGACAAGTGTACTGGTGTCAACAAAGACGGCAACGATGCCTGCTTTTGTGCAATATATTTTCCAGGAGGATGTTGATGAGCTATGCTATATGCACTTTTGTTGCCATCCACCACCAACACTGCAGAGCTACTCAGGTCTTCGAATGATTACACATCAGCAAAGCCGCGCTGGTCACTCAGTGTTGGCATGTACATGGACGGAGAGGCTGCAGTGACCAGATAGCAGTTTGGTTTCACTACGTAGATAGAATGTGTCACTTCTGAATGTAATCTACACAGTCAAGTGTAGAAAAATGCTATCTAGCCAAAATGATGTCACCTGAGCTTAACAATGTTTTCCAGGATCTGATTAAAGCTGTCCACTAAAGTATGTACCCTTATCTCAAGCTGCTCCCGTTGCTCTGTGAGGAGGTGGACAGAGTATGCACCTCCTTTTCACGCAGAGAAGTAAATGGCTTTTCTAAAAGTATACCAATGGCCAGTGTTTGGAATTATAAGAGCTGCTCAAAGATTTTCTTGAGAGAAATAGTCACCAGTGGCAGCGCGTTCAGTGACAAAGAAAAGGTTGCAAAATTTGCTTAGTCACGTGCTGTCAGCCTGCTCAGCGAGCTCAATCTGTCACTTCCGAGGAGAATGACAACTATGTTGTAGTTGGCATGTCAAATGAATGCATTCAGAATCCAACTGGAACTATGGGTGTAACAAGTAGACAGTGGGATTTTTAACATATTTCAAACATTACCAGAGTGTGGCTAGGACTGAATCAGGGCCTTCTCTCTCTCAGCTGGTGCAGGATTACCTATCACAGCTTTCAGAAGAGTTTGAACATTTCTTCCCACCAAGAGACCCCTGAACTTGGGAGGAAAGGACTTGCCACCCATTTGTGATTGAGCCATGGGGACGAATTCATTTTCTGTGCTAGAAGATCAATTGCTTGCGACGGTAAATGGTGGCCTTAAGCACACACTGGAGATAACTTCAAACCCCCGTGTGCTCTAGATGAGCCAAGACTGCCTCAAAGACCCTGAAAGCTTGTTTCCGTTTCCAGCAGCCTATCTTTATAAAACAGGGTACTTGGCAGCGATGGCAACCAAGATGGGACGACGGTAGACACAACACACTTCAGGTGTCACTGTTGCTCATCATCCCCCAATAAGTTTGTCTAGCGCAGGAAGACAGGCCCCAGGCTCGCACTGATTCTGCATTCAGTGAGCTGTGCAGTTATTTCATTATATGTTACAGTGTCAGAATAATAGAACTGAAGTGTTCAATAAGTGCAATGTACTTGAGTCACCCTGGAACCCCTGCACCTGCCACAGCCTGCGGTAAATTTTTCCATGATGTTGCTTTTTAGTGCCAAGAAGGTTGGAGCTGCTGCTTTAATACATTTTTTATTCACAACTTCCTAAGAGTTTTGTTGTAAATGGGTGTTACACTTTATTTAAAAAATTTAAATATATTTCTGATGTCGATTTGTTGATATAATTATTCTTTAAGTCACCACTGACCATCAGGACTTTCTGCCATGATGGGAAATGTGCCAAATCTGCGCTGTCAGATACGGTAGCTGGAACCCCGGAACCCTCTACAGTCTGAGGGAAAATTTTTCCATTAAGAACTTGAAATACAGTTACTACAAATGAGCTAAGAACTTAATACTATACCATCTTAATCAATTGAAGGAACCACACATACCTTTTGGTTGCTGAATTGAATGTCTCAGACCTAAGTTAGCCATAGAAGACATATTTTTAAATTTCTTTTGAAAAAATTTTTAAATAAATTAAAAAATAGCAAAAAAAATACAAACAATAATAATTTCACTAAACAAGATGATAAGAGATCAACAGTGGTTATTATACTGCACGTCATTGTCCGCTAATTAGTTGTTCAGATTAACATATATAAGCATGCAAAGTTGGTCAAAAACTTGAAAAGAAGAAAAAAATCACTAACTGTTCCTTTCCATATACCAGAAGAAATCAGCAGAACAATTGTCCCTGCTGTGCTGTGTATATACGGATATATTTTTTCCCTTCCTTCTTTCTTTTCTCTACCTTGTCCTAGTTGTTACTTCTCTTTCAACAGTTTCTTTCTCTTTCATAATATCTATTGTATCTTTTGTATTTTATTTGCTCTTTCAGGTTCTTACGCTAAGGAGACAATATGATGCTTATACATGCAGATCTGATTTATTTCACTTATGAGTATGGTCTCTAGTTGCATCTATTTACCTATAAATGTCTTAAGTTTATCTTTTTTTATAGCTGAGCAATACTCCATTGTATTAAAGTACCACATCTTTCTTTGTCTATTCTTTACGGATATTTGGGTTGTTTCCAAGGTTTAGCCATGATAAATTGTGCTGTTATAAACATGGGTGCACGCATATAATATGGTATGATGTTTTCAGTCCTGGAAAAATACCCAGAAGGGGAATAGCTGGGTCCAATAGGACCTCTAATCTTAGTCTTCTGAAGACTCTCCACACTGATTTTCTTTCTTTCTTTCTTTTTTTTTTTGCGGAACTGGGGATTGAACTCAGGCCCTTGCGCTTGCCAGGGAAGCGCTTAAACCACTGAGCCATCTCCCCAGCCCTCTCCACACTGATTTTCATAGTGGTTGTACCAGCAGAAGATGTATTTTGGGGGCCAGGGAGATGGCTCTGTAGGGATAAGCGCTTGACTGGCAAACGCAAGGATCTGAGTTCAAGCCCTGGTTCCGGAAAAAAAAAAAAAAGATGTATTTTGGATGGAGTTCATGGTAGTTTGTTACCTTCCCCTCTCACCTCCTTTCTGTTCTTCCTCCCCAGCCAGGCTCCTCCTTCCCTGCCTCCCTCCTTCCCTCTCTCCTTTCCTTCCTTTCTTCTTCCCTTTTCTTCTTATTTTTTTTCAATTCTGGGAGTCAAATCCAGAGAGCTTTATGCAAGAAAGGCAAACACTTTAGAACTGAGTTATATCCCCAGCCCCCATAGCAGTTTTAAATAAAATTTCCTGAAAGAAAAAAGTGTTCATACAGCTATGCTTATTATTTTTCATAAAATTCTAGAAATAGGGAATGGCAACGCTTAAAATAATATATCACTTTAGTTCAATTTAAGTATTGCTTCTATTCTCGGACTTAACTTACAGGGAAATCCTGTGATTCCATTCTTGGAAAAACATGGTACTTAAACAAATCTGGCTTTTCCAAATAAATCTAAAAATAGAACCCAAAGAGGGCTAACTGCTATTTTCTGATAGAACAAGTCAGATGTTCCACAAAGACAGGGAGTGCTTTTAATGCTGATGGCATATAGTTTCTTTTTCTTTTTCTTTCTTTTTTTTTTTTCTTGTGTTTTAGGGTAGGGTCTGTAGGGTGTTCAGGGTCTCACTACTAGATCAGACTCATAGTGATCTGCCTGTTTACAGCCTCCCAAGAGCTGGGATTAAGGTGCTTGCCACCATGCCCAGTCTTAATCACTGTCTCAGTGTGCCCCAGGGGCAGGACCAGCAGGGCAGGCCTGGGGAATCTTTTTTTTTTTCTTTTGGTGGTACTGGGGATGGAACTCAGGACTTTGCACTTGCCAGGCAAGTGCTTATTCTACTGAGCTCTCTCCCCAATCCCTTCATTTGTCCCTTTGCCTCTGCCACATGGCAACAGAAGCCATCTGGAAGCACAGAGCAGATTTCACCCAACACAGAGTCTCTGGGTCCTTGATCTTGGGCTTTCCAGCTTCCAGACTGTAAGAAATAAATTTCTCTTTTTTTTTCATAAATTATCCAACCTATGGTGTTTTTTATAACAGCAGGAGCAGGCTAAGATGGTGCTCATGTCATTTTTGCTTTGAATGTGTCTCCAGTGACTACAGAATTGCAAGATCACATGTCCTAGAACTAAACTGGTTTCTCTGGATCATATTTAGCAGAAATCTGCCTCCCTCCAAATCCCTGCTTTTGGTTACGTTTTTCCTCTAAGGAGCAAATGGGAACTCTGACTTCATCCATTTTCAGTTCCATGTTTCAGATCACAGTCACAATTTCAGGTTTCCTCAGGCAAGGCCTCTTCAAGCCTTCACATATCGACTAGGTTACTGCTTCCCAGATTCCAGCCCTCCTCGGTTCGGCCCAGATCTAGCCTCAGCCTCTCACTTCTCTTCGCATAGGTCACTGCAGTCCTGTCCTTACAGCACCTCAACCTGTAATCAATAAAGTCTTAGTGTCCCAGCACCAGTCCATGGTATGTCTACATACTTTTCAAACAATAAATTCAATTATTATACATACTTCAAATGTGATTTTGATCAATGACATCTTCAACATAATTCCAAAGTACACTGGGGAAAACCTGAATAGCACTGTGCATATTATTGCATGAGAAGCCTTATCAGAAAATAGCTTAATCCACTTAAGATAATGAGTTTTTAAAATTTTCCCTATTGAACTGGAGGCATAGCTCAGTAGCAGAGCATTTGCTTAATAGTGTGTGAAGCCCTGGGTTCAACCCCCAGCTTTATACAAGATAAATAAATAAATCGAAATTGAGTTAAATCTTTAAAAAATCCATCTTTAACATCAAATTTAGGAAGGCAGAGATGAAAGAAAAGATCCATTCAATGGATAACAAAAAAAATTTGTTCTAACATAACCCACCCAACTCCTTCATGTCAGAAAATGTTTATCTTTATCACACAAGATTATTACAAGATCCCAAATCATTTAGGGCTTTTGCCAGATGGGATCTTAATTGTTAGGGTTAGCTGGAACCACTTAACTGTCAGTTAAATACTTGGGCTCAAAATATCTATTACCTTTAACACTAGTTTTAAAATAGGTGACAAAGTAATTGCCAACCAATCAGTCTACAAACCTTAATTTTGCATGAAAAAGATGTTTGTAATTGTGAATTCAACAATGTATTTAATCAAACTTCCACACCATACAGCATGCTAAATAAATAAATAAATAAATAAGGGAGTGATCTGCTGTTTGAAGTGAAGTAATTGTTTATGTGTTTCCCAGGTGCTGAGGTCCTAGGAGGGAGGAGTATCCAGGAAGAGTTAGGATTGCCTAGGAGCGAGAAACAGAATATAGAAGAAAGAATTTATAATGCAGATGTGCTTCAGGCGCCATCTTCTTCTCCTGCTAGATGTGCTTCTCCTGCAGATGTGCTTCAGGCGCCATCTTCTTCTCCTGCTAGATGTATATTCTATGGCAGGTTAACTAACTCACTATGGAAGGGTTCAAAACACCTGCCCCTTTGAGGGTGAAGAGGCAGTAAGTCTTTTAGACTAGACTTTTAAAAACTTTTTTTTTTGGGGGGGGTAGGTAGTACAGGGTTTACAGGGCCTCACTACACAGATTGGACTCATAGCGATCCTTCTGTTTTCAGCCTCCCAAGAGCTGGAATTGCAGGTGCATACCACCACTCTAGTCTCAATCCCCATCTCAGCTCGCCCCGGGGGTGGGGCTGGCATGGCAGGCCCAGGATCGAATCCCGGCCCCTGCGTCTGCCTAAGTAGGTGCTTTAATCTGCTGAGCTATCTGGCTGGCCCTAAAAATTTTTTAAATGTTTAAAAATACTGGTTTGAATGTATACAGTGATTTGAGAAAGCACTACTATCTTCATGATACAGAATCTTCCAATCCCCCAAAATGGTGTCCCTCCATTTATTTCTTAATTTATACCAAACATAATTTGCATCTGTCAGGATACAATTATGTATCTCTACACATCTCTCCTTTTTTTTCTTTTTTCAGTACTGGGGATTGAACTCAGGACCTTGCACTTGCCAGGCAAGTGCTTATTCTACTGAGCTATCTCCCTAGCCTTACACATCTCTCCTTAAATTGCCTATTTGATGATATCTTACATGGTATAATTTATGAAAATTATGAAATATAATTTATGAAATGAATGTTGTTTTGTATTAATAAATTTATGAAATATAATTTATGAAATGAATGTTGTTTTGTATTAAGATGGAAATATTAATGACTTGAATCATAAGCATTTTTTGCTGAATTTACTAATTGTCATAGTTCAAAAGCTTTATGGGCCATTTCTGTACACGTGCCTTTCATTTCTTTATCTTGCCTTATTATTTGGCTGGAACTTACAGAACCGGGCTGGACTGTAGGTCTTTTCATAGATTCCAGATCTCAGGATCAAAACTTTCAGTATTTAGCCACTGTCACCTGCTGAAAACTACCTGTCAATTTAGGGAAGTTCTATTCAGTTTTCTGAGAAGCTTTTGCTTTTAATCATAAATTCCTGTTGGATTTTATCAAATTCTTTTGACATTTTTCATCTATTGACATAACTATGTATTTCTTTTAAAAATTAACATAGCAAATTGCATTGATTTTTTAAAACTATATTAAACCACTATGGAAGAGAATCTTCACTTGGTAGTCATATATTATCTTTTTTATATAATAAGAAGTGAGCCGTGCCAGCCCTGCCCCCGGGGCACACTGAAACAGCGATTGAGATTGGGTGTGGTGGCGCGTGCCTGTAATCCCAGTGCTTGGGAGGCTGAAAACAGGAGGATCACTATGAGTTCCATCTACATAGTGAGACCCTGTACACCCTGTCCTAAAATACAGGAAAAAAAAATTGAAACTTGTGTGTCTTCTTTTTCTGTCCAGTCTAGTTTGTTCTGTGTTGCAGAACAAAATTGGAGAATGGCAGTATTTCCTTTTGCCTGCTTACTGGAAACTGTATAAAATTAGGATATACTGCACACTTGTATTAACAACTTTTTAAAATTGAGGTAACTTCTTCCTTACATGTTTGAAAGAATTCACTTGTTAAGCATTCCATTTTCTTCATGGAAAAATTTTGAATAAATGGTTCAATTTCTATGAACTGGACGGGGACTCCAAGTTTCCTAATTCTTTTGCCTTTAATTTTGTTTTTATTCAAATTGACATCAACTTGTTCATTATATCAACATGCATTTTCAATGTTTGTAGATTCTGTAGCAATAATTTTCATCCTGGATGCCACTTTAATTTTTTTAAAAAAATCAATGGATTTCACTAACAGTTTATCAATTTTCTTAATCTTTTCAAGACCCAGCTTTCATTTTTGTGTCTGTCTTGTATGATTTTAGCTCATTTCCTTTGTATATTCTTTAGGTTTGATTTGATATCTGCTTAGATGCAGTTGGATTAGTTAAGGCTATAAATTACTGGGCACTGGTCTAGGGGAAGCCATAATTTTTGATATGGACCATCTTTTATTATCATTCAGTTTAAAGTATTTTCTAATGTCTTTTTCTTTGATCCACAATTTAATATCTAGGCAGTTAAGGTAAATTTGAGGATTTTCTACTTATCTTTTGTTATTAATTTTTTTTTTTTTTTTTTTTGCGGAACCGGGGATTGAACTCAGACCCTTGTGCTTGCCGGGGAAGCACTTATTCCACTGAGCCATCTCCCTGGCCCCTTTTTGTTATTAATTTCTAGCATATTTTCCTGGAGGTTACAGAAAATAGTTTGAATGATTTAAATCCCCTGAAATGTTTGGTGGCTTTCTGTGTGGGCTGTTCATTGTCAGTTTTGATACATTTACATTGTGTTATATCATTTACTATGCTCTGTATCTCAATGTCAACTTTTAAACGTGTGCTCTAGTACTAGATTTTGTCCGTACTGAAGTGTTGTTACAAGAAACCCTTATGATTGTGAATTTGTCCGTTCTTTTTTTAGTGGTCAAAGCTTAACTATTTGGAAACAGTGTTGTAGAATTGTGAAACCTCCCTGACGATTTGACTTGTCACTGTGAAGCACTCATCTCTACTAGCCCTTTATGTTTTTCATTTTTTGTGGCAGGCTCAGCCCACCCTGGGGGCGGGGCTGGCGTGGCATGTGGTGCCGGGGATCGAACCACAGTCCACCAAACTGTGGACTTGCCCAAGCTTGTCTAAGCAGGCGCTTTAGATCACTGAGCTATCTCGCCGGCCCCCAGTAGCGCTTAGGATCTGTTTTACCTGACATTAGGGTAGTCAGAGCAGTTTTCTCATGACTAGTTGCAAGGTTTATCTTTTTTCCATCGTTGCGCACCTTTACCTAAGGTGTGTCTTGATCTTTTTCTCTACACCAATATCAGTTTAATACATTTCTTTTAATATAATTACTTGTTCAGGAGGTTTATATCTACCATTGTTTCTATTCTATTTGATCTGGTGTTTCGTTTACTTTTTCTTCAATCTTATGTTCTTTTAAATTATTCAGATTCCATTCTCCTGTTTTAACTTCTTTGGTACCAAAACACACGCCTTTGATTAAATTTAATCACTTCATCGATGTGACACAACTTTCTAATAATTTTAACTCCACATTTTCTTTGCCTTTTTCTTTGTGGTTGTCATGTATTCTAATGCTTCATCAATTTTACATTTTACTAGTATTTTGGGTTTTTTTTTTAAATGTACTTGGTGGGCCAGCCAAATAGCTCAGCGGATTAAAGTGCCTGCAAGCAGGCGCAAGAGCCAGGGGTTCAATCCCCGGGCATGCCATGCTAGCCCACCCCCAGGGCGCGCTAAGACAGCAATTGCGACTGGGCTTGGTGGTGCACACCTGTAATCCCAGCACTTGGGAGGCTGCAAACAGGAGAATCACTAGAAGTCCTGTTTGGACTACTAGGGATTTGGTAGTGAGACCCTGAACACCATGTAAACCCTTCCCTAAAGTACAGAAAATAAATTAATTCATTAAATGTATTTGGTACAGGGTCTCACTATGCAGCTTGGACTCACAGTGATCCTGCTGTTTTCAGCCTCGCCAGCGCTGGGATTACAGGCGTGCGCCACCATGCCCAGACTCGGTGGCCAGCTCAGCATACCCAGAGGCAGGGCCGGCACAGCATGTGTTATCAGGATCAAACCCAGTTCGCTGTGCTTGCCTAAGCAGGCGCTTGGTCCGCTGAGCTATCTCTGGGCCTCTGGTTTTTTAGTCTATATTGAATTTGGGGTTAATTTTTTTCATCTGAAATTTTAAACTGTTTTCTGAATGTTTCCTTGCTGACCTTAACAATAGCATAATGAAAATGCCAAAATTGCATAATGCAGTGATTTTAGGATTTCTAGTACCAAAAAAATCCAATACTTCAAAGTCACAGAATCTTGCAATCAGAAGTTGAAAGGACAATATGGATCATCTAGATTCACTTTTCTCTCTAATGAAAAATCATGGGGCCAGGGGGGATGGCTCAGTGAATAAAGTGCTTCTCTGGCAAGAACAAGGGCCCGAGTTCAATCCCCGGTAAAAAAAAAAAAAAAAAAACTAATGAAAAATCAGGGCAGTGAGTTAGTTTTTGTCTTGGACACTACTCAGGTTTTGAGAAGTCACCAAATCATAAGATAATGCATTTTTAATCCATTCTAATCATAGATGGTTCCCTTATAGAGTACTAACATGAAACCTGTCAACCTGTAACTCCCAGTCACCACATCCTCATCTACCAAAATGAGGAAGCAAGATGTTTTAATCCTTTGATTTCACTTACATTTTTCCTTTCCTTCCTTTTGTTTTTGGTTTGTTTTTAGACAGGGTTTCTCAGATCCTCGTAAGGCCCCCAAGAAGCTGGGATATACAGACGTGTATATCACTTATATTCGAGAGATTTATTTTGTCCTCAGGGTTCCAGATTAAGTACCTTTCTCTACCCTGTCCAACTCCACACTCACAATGGGTCACTAATCCCTGTTAATTATGTTCCTAAAAATAAACTGGAATTTAGGCCATCATCCTCAGAGATGGTGGCTTAATTTATGTCCTTTTTCTCACCTGGGCTGTGGACCCTTTTTGTGAATGAGCAAATGCTAGACAGTTCAGCACTGTTTTCCAAACTCTTCTGAGAAAGTGGGTGAGGGGTCAACTTGTCTTCTGCTGTGTTCTCTTTAACTCAGTGTTATCACATAAACTCACAGTAACCCAGAAAACCGTTCACAGAACTTTAGGATGCAAAATTACCTAAACAAGTAAATATATATATATATATATATATATATATATATATATATATATATCTTGCAGTTGTGATGTGGCAACCCCAAACTTTAGTATCCTACCAACTAGAAAGAAAAATACAAACAAAAATATTTTTTAAATATTTGTGGCAGGCTCTGGCTTGAAGATGAAAGAATTTAGGATTGAGACAGAATTTGTTATGCAACCTATAGTAAGCTATGTAACTTCTCTGCTTGTTCATAACAGGCAGTTAACATTACCTGCCATGCTAAAAATTAACTGAGATGATAACCACAGAGCAGATGTTAAGAAAAAGAAAATAATTAAAGATTAAGTTTTCAGTGAAGAATTGTTCAGTGGGGAAAGTGAGTGAAAGTAACCTAAATGCCCACCCACAGTGGGATCAAAAATAAACTATAGTGCATTCATCCAATTGAAAATGTACAGTCATTTTTACAGAGGAAAAAATTATAGTTACAAAAACCTACATGGATTAGTCTCAACAACATGGTGACTGTAAAAGACAAATTACAAAAAAACCAAATCTACTCATAGAGTCCAAAAACCTGGCAAATTTTAATTGTACATTGGTAACAGTTTATTTTTTTTAAGCTAGGGAGTGATTGACGTAAAATCCAAGATGGCATTTCTCAGATCAGGAAGGGATGTCCTAGTGATTCCTTAGCATTTTATTAAGGGGTTGGGGGAATAGTTCACTTTACAATTATTCTTGTAATTATAAGTATTTACTCACTCCTCCGCTTAAGATCCAGTTTTTAAGCAAAAATACCTCTAAAGCTCGCAGTAATACAATTATTAAATTCATGTACTTGCATTTGTACATGGGGACTGATTTCACTGTTCTTGTCTGCTGTGTTGTATCATTTGGCAAATGACTAGATGAACTCTCAACAACCTTGAGGAAAATAGTTTGTGACTAAAAAGTTTTGATTCTACCAGTAGAATAGGAAAAAAATCCTGATACAGTATGAGACTCATGAGAATTAACTCAAACAGAAACCAGTGCTACCCAGGCACTATGTCTGAAACTGCAAATAACAGCTTAACTAAACTTGGCAGTTTATGTCCTGATTTTTGTATTTCAGTTACACTTACGTATCACTTGGCACTGCCTACACAGTGAAAAGCTTGCTGGCCTATTTACACCATCTTTTCAGTTCTCTAATGATAGGAAGAAGACTACCATATCTTGTTTAACAAGGGGGCTGCACCATATCTAGAACCCAAGAAAGGTTTTCATGTGGTGTGCTGCAATTACTTGTTATTTGTGTAAAAAGCCAATGAAACCAAATACCTGTAATTCAAAAGCATGACCAATTAGTCAACTCTATTTTCTGAAATTAACTTTATATGCAAAAAATTGGTTGATTTAGGTAATTAAAATGTATGATATGGCTTAGTGTGACCATATTTAGTAAAAGTATGGTTTAAAAAGTATTAAACACCATAGCTGAGACCAAAATTATAACTTACTTCCTATAAATTTCATAAATGTCCATGGTTAAGCATTGTTGGTAAATATGTATAATCTCGCACTTTTAAACCTTTCCTAATAAGCCCAGTATTCAATAATTACTCATTTTAAAATACGAGTTTCTGTTTCTTCTCTCTCCTTGCAGAAGACGGGCCTGGGATCAAATGGTA
This sequence comes from Octodon degus, assembly GCF_000260255.1. Classification (NCBI taxonomy): domain Eukaryota; kingdom Metazoa; phylum Chordata; class Mammalia; order Rodentia; family Octodontidae; genus Octodon; species Octodon degus. The sequence continues at coordinate 6,405,552 of NW_004524650.1, read as the reverse complement.
CACTCAGACTTGACACTGCTGGGGCCAAGGATTCACCTGGACCGGTCCGGGTGCTGTGTGTTCCCGCGGGCCTACGAGGGGCCCATGTGGCCAGGCCTGTGCAGTTATAACGGAGGACTGACTTTGTATATTTGGCATAATCAGGATGATAAAGCTGTAGCTGGAATTGTCCAAAGGCTGAAGGACAGCAGGGTGAGCAAGTGTGAATATTTAGGATGATGAGAGCCAGGTTTGCAGAGAAAGGAGTTTAAAAATGTGGCAAGGGAAAGACCATATTAAACTCAAAAATACTGAATTAGAATTGAGGGTATCAATGTGAACTCAAGGTTTTCATTATGTTATATATTGTACATCTGTGTGTGTGTATACACAAGTTTTTAAGCTGTGCAGAAATAGGGATATAACAGGTAATTTCGCAGTTAGCAATGAGCCCTTCTAGCTAATGGCTTCTTAGAAAATGACCCGAGTTTTAGACCTGTGGTAGAGAAAAGTACAAATGACTTCGTTTGACTTTGATGTGCTCAAACACTCCCAAAAGCAATGTTGGCACATTAAAAGGGCATAGAGCCAGCTTGAAGAGACTCTCATAAACTTCAGCATGAAAAGACAGTAAAATACTGTAACCTAACCATAAAGTAGGAATCCATGAGTCAAGTCAACATGGATCTAAATTAACAAATGCAAAAAGGACCACTCCTGTTTACAGGATACCAAAACATAAGCCATGGGCTATAGATTTTACTACTGCCAACTTGATGAGAAACTAGACATTTATATGTTGCCAATAATCTCACAAACTAACTTCCCTCCCCCATTTCTCCATGTCCCTAGTTCTGGGAATTGAACCCAGGACCTTTGCACTGAGCTCTACCCCTTGTCTTTTTGAGATAAGGTCTTGATAAATTGCTAATTTGTCCTGGCTAGGTTCAAATTTGTGACCCTCCTGCCTCAGCCTCCCAGTGAGCTGGGATTACAAGCACATACCACTATGCCTGGCTACGAAATATTGTTATTTTTTATTTTAATGTATTTGGTTATTCCATGGTTTCACTACAAAGCTCAGACTCATAGTAATCCTCCTGTTTTCAGCCTTCTCAGCATTGGGTTTATAGGCATGCGCCACTATGCCCAAACTCTGGCCAGCTCAGACTACCCTGGGGGTAGGGCTGGTGCTGCAGCATGCCATGTGGTGCTGGTTATCGAACCAGTCTCTGCACTTGCCTAAGCAGGCTCCACTAAGCTATCTCATGGGCCCAAAATAATTTGTTATCAACTTCACAATAGAAAAACCTTCTAGGGGCCGGGGAGATGGCTCAGTAGAATAAGCGCTTGCCTGGAAAGCAAAAGGGCCTAAGTTCAATCCCTGGTTCTGCCGAAAAAATAAAAAATGAATAAAATAAAATAAAAATGTTAAAAAAAAAAAAAGAAAAACCTTCTAGATACTGTCCTAGCCAGCTGACCGAAGATAACATCGTCAGAAATGAGACTGACATTTTAGGTGTCCTAGTACAACATACTTAAAAGAATATGATGAAAATACATATTCTGAATCTAACCATGAGGAAAATTCAGATACATCCAAACTGAGGGAAATTATACAAGATGGCCTATAGCCCCTAAGTGTCAAAGTTATGAAGGAAAAACTGAAAAACTGTTCTGAAGGATAGCAGAAAGATAAGGCATCTAAATACAACATATTGAGGAAAAGGACAAGGTGGGGAGAGATATATCCACGTGTGTATGCTGCAGGATGGCTCGGATAATGGCACTGTGGGTTGCTGCTGGCCTATGGAAAGGAGCAGTTAATGCTTAATTTTTTTTCTCCTTTCTTAATTTCTTACAACTTTCTCTTTTTCCAATTTTCAATGCATATATTTGGTAATCTCAACAATGAAGTAGAAGACACTATGCAATATAGCAAATACTGTCAAACTCATTTTGTTTAGTGAAATCCTATGTCATTTCTAATTTTTTTATTACTATTTTGTATTCTCTTTAAAAAATAAAGAGAATACAACATGTGATCTTGGTCTGGGATGCTGACACGAAGAGCATTACTGTGGCTAGTGGCAAAATTGTGAATTTCGCCTGTGGATTACACATCATCATGATGTCAAGTTTGATACATACACTACAATTAAGCAGTGTCCCTCAAGTAGATAACAGTAATGAGGCATAATTCCAACTTCCAGATGGCTCAAATTATTTTGACTGAAATTATATTGAACATATAAGTGAATGTAAGTGAATGAACATCTTCACAATATCAAGGCTTCTACATCATGCGTATTACAGAGTGCTCCACTTAAATGAGTTAGATGTGGACTAATATTTTCCCTGTGAAGATCTTACACTTTTCTTTTTAGACTCATTTTAGCTAAGGTAACATTTTTATTGTTGAAAAACTCTTCCTAAAACTTTTCATTTATTGGAATATAATGGGCTTTTCCATACCAACTGTGACTGCAAGAACCCTGACAAACTACAGCTACTTAACAGAACTGTCTATACATATAATTGCATCAACACAAAAATAATTTCCTGCCTCCAGGAAAGAAAAAGTCCAGAACATTGAACTGTATATAACATTTAAAAACACACAGTAGTTGTCATTTTAAAGAAATATTTGTGGTTATATAAATATTGTAACACAATGGTAGCTGGGGAGTGTAATCAAGATACACCTTTAAATTGAATAACTGAAGAAGTAAGGTACATTTAGATTTGCTTGTGAGATCAAAATGAATCACCTAAAGAAGTGAGGGACGTCCTTGTGAGGCCACCAGCCAAGTCCCTCCCAGGGACTCACAGGCTGTTGTAAAGTGTATGGAGGAACTTGGCAGAGTTCTAACGCACAAAAGAGGACCAGTAAACACTAGCTCTGATTCAATGTGTTCTTAGCATGGGACTTGGATTTTATATAATGAGGAGTAAAACCAAGACTTTAGGGAAAAAAAAAAGTCTGATTGTTTTTTTTCAGGCCTTACAGTCACAGAGACCTATAAAGCAACTTGCTACAAAATATTTTCCATGTTGGAGTCAAAGGAGGTACGGGCCCAGGGGCTAACCAGTAAGTACTATGTCTTAATAGGAAGCAATTTCAGAGAAGCACAAGAACTTAAAATAATTTAACAATATTTATATACATATATTTTTTATCAAGTGTAACATGTTCATACAAAAGCATTTTCTACAAATATAATTCACACATACATTTTACTTTTTGTCCCTTTTATATCCCATTTTGACATACATGATGGAATCCAGAAAAGTAAGAGGGATGCAGTAGCTCCAAATACTTGTTATTTTATAAATGAAATAGATCCAATCATCTATGCCTTCCTTCTCACAAAGTCCAAATAATGAGGCTTACCAAATTGCATTCTCAAAATTAACTTAAAATGAATCTTTGCTCAACTTGGATGAAATGTACATTTTCAATGAGTCTAAGTAGAAAAAGTACAAAGTGATTCATAACTCAGAACATTTCATACAAAAAGTATGGTGTTAAGAAAGCCCAGACAATATCAAAAGGAAGTGCACTGAACTTAAAAATTTCTGAAACACGTATTTCTTGGGACAGTTATATAAAATACCAAAAAGTTCAAAATGTTGAAAAAGAAGCTTATATAGACAAAACTAAGGGGTAAAAAAAAATCAAATGTATTAAAAATATCTAAAGCCAAATAAAATGTAACTAAACCATATAATTTAGAAATAAGGGTTTAAGTGCATTTTCTTTGTATAATTTAAGTTGTGTATGACTATCACATATAAAAACTGGTAATTAAATGCAACTAAATACATATTGCAAGCCTTTTTTGGCCATTATGTAAGTATTAAAATGTTAAGTGAATTGCCAATTGAAAAATAAGATTACATATGTACTAAAAAAGCATAAATGGTCAAAAACGCACTATAAAATTGTGTGGCAAATATTCATATCAAATAAAGATCATTCAGCCATTCAGAAATATTTTATAAATAAGCATGTAGTTTCATTTAAAAAAAAAATTTTTCCCCCAAACTGCATCTATTAGTTGAGAACCTTGTCATATATTTGGGATGCTTTTAGCTGGACCATTTTATGGGGAAAGTCACCTGAACATTAAAAAATATGAATCTTTTTTAGTCACAACTTCAAAAACAGAATTAAAAGATAATTCCAGTTAGGCACAAATGTGGCCCTATAGAAACACTAGCATCCAATATGACCAACATACATAACACAACACAGAGTGAACTCCACACTTTGGCAATACTATACAATGGAGACCCTGTCAAAATAGTGTTTCATAATGACAAACACGACATCAAACAACAAAAAAAGAAATCGTGAATTTTGATAACCCTACACGAATTGTGGGACTTCGTCCTCAAGGTCTTCAAATTGTTGCATTCGTTTTAGCCTTGGCCTCTGGCACACTGCAGGCACATCAGGCAAGTCATGCTCCTCAGAGCTCCCTTTGGGCTGACTACTCAGCTGTGTGAGACAAGCCGAGGTGTCATCTGAGTCTGGGAGTGATTTTGCTACCTGCCCCTGGGCAGTATGAGCTGAGCTAGGAGACAGTGCTGCTGAGACAGAAACCAGTTTCTCCTCACTCCCTCTGACACCGCTGGTGGGAGTGTGCGGTTTATAAAATGTTGTCCAGTGCTGCGGCTGCAGGGTTCTGGGTGCTCTGACAGGAGCAAGAGGGTAGGAATCCAAGGACCGTCTCTCTGTGGCTTCTCTTGCTGACCTGAGTGGCTCTGTGTAAGGCTTACTGGGCTGCATGGCACTATTGGGATTGTCCCCACTGATCCTGAGGTTTGTCGTCATTCCTTTTTCTTGGAGACTACTGGACATTATCATTGTAGACTGAGCAGTTACATTGTTCTGTTCACACTGTTTACTCCACGTTTTCTGTAGAGTTTGCTGGTCAATGCCATTAAATTTGGAACAAATAGCAGTGGAAGTATCTTTTCTGTTAAGTCCTTCAAAGGTAGGATTCTTGCAAAGCTTGTCTGAATTTGTATTTCCCATATTTTTGCCATTTCTTTCACTAGGAAGGCTTGCAAGAAGTATTCTATCAAGGGGCAAACTTACAGGTCTAATCTTGGTCCTTGGAGTATTTGTTATTCTATCAGATTTCACAGTAAGTGGTTTAGAGGTTTTACAAACATCCTCCATCTTTTGGGATGCTGATTCAAGCTCTGGGTCTAGAAGCAAAGGTACTTTGTTGTCTGCAAAAGAAAGATCTACTTAACTCCATGATTTACATTTAATAGAAAAGTTACTGACAGGAACTCAAAACTGCAGGTTTTGAAAAACCAAAACCAAAACAAAACATATTCTGAAGTAACTTATTTTAATATAATGTTCATGAATGAATAATTTTTTGAGACTGTCATGAATTCAACAGGCAGAAATCAGTAGAGTAAATGCAGAAAAGTTATACCACTTTGCAGGCCAACCTAATGTAGGCATCTACTGAACCTCAAGGACTCTGTCAGCACCCACTTAGCCTGCTTTGCAGCTACATTCAGTCCCCAGTGAGTACAGCTTGGTAGATGCCCTGGATGTTCTCCATCTCTGATCAGCTCATCAACTGGAACACTCATAAATGAAGTAATACCAATGCCATTTTCCCCCAGTTGCTCCCAGACTTACTTTCTCCTTCTCCAGCCTGTCCTCTAGTCCATGCTTTCTCCTACAGGGCCCCTGACTCTTCCTAACCTGTCCCCCCTGCTCATCCACAGTAGAAACTTTAATTTCTGGAAAGGTCCACACTCCTCCTTCTTGCTGAGAGACCTCAACCAGCTCGGCACCCTGACATCACTCTGACCTTGCCCTGCAGCTGGCCCTGTGCACAGCCCACAGGCTTCTTCCCTCAGACCTGGTCCATCTCCTACAACATGGGCAGCGGTGTGCAGAGAGATGCTCACCAGGGCCACCTGGCAGGCATCCTCTCATCTAGCCTCCTTCCTCACCAGGGGCTGCTGACCTGCTTCCCTGGGTTCCAAGGCAACGCTCTTGCGATTCACTACCTCAGACCCTTCCCCACAACTGTGGCACAGCCTGAGGGATCTGGTCCATCGCGGCTGGACTGGAAGCAGCACAGCACACTGCTGCGCTTGCAAAGGATGAATTTCTACCCTAGTGGAGCAGAGCGCAGGCTCTGTGGTCACGTGATTGGGTCCTGGCTCAGCTCCTGCTTCACTTCTGCCCTGGACAAGGCTACCACAGTGTTCCTACCTGCCTTCATCTGTCAAGAAATACTTCTGTGTGCACTTATATCGTCTTGTGCTGTAAATAACTTAACAAGGGTAATGCTTAGAACTGTCTGGCATAAACAGAACACTGGAGAATTATATTTTATGATTATTTTCAGTACTATTCCTAATTGGGACTTGAATCTATGAGATAATGAAAAAAAGGTTAGGTTTAGGAGTCACATAGGAATGGATTCAAGTCCTAGCTTAAGAATTTATGAGGTGCATGTATGATCTCTGATATATTAATCTCTCAGACTGTTAGCTACAGGTTGAACACGGCTAATGAAGTGTTAGGAAGTTCACACCAGACAAACGTAGTCAGAAATAAGCCTAGTGATTCACAGTGAGCAGATAGGCATAGCTCTCTGCCTTTGGATGCTGAGGTTATCTTGCTATCTATGCTTGCTTTTATTTGATATATCCAATTTAACATCTGTGACTATATTTTTTAAAAATCCAATTTCATATATTGTATTGTAGAAATACAATAATAAATGGAACCTTTTCTACCAGCTTAATAGCTAGCATTCACAATAACACAATAATCAGAAAGAAAGTGAATAAAATGACCAGTCAGACCAGACGTGGTGGCGCACACCTGTAACCCCAGCACCGGGGAGGCTGAAAACAAGGATCACTACAAGTCCAAGCTGCATAGTGAGATGCTGTACCAAACACATTACAAAAAAAAAAAAAAAAAAAAGACCACAGTCAAAAATACTAGATATAGCACTTAATGTATCAAATTTGGGCCATAAGTTTGTGAAAAAAATTTTAAAGTCAAATGCTTTAGCATGTCAAGAGTCTGGTTTGTCTCCCCAGGAGCAGAGGAATGGCCTGGAAATTAATATAGATGATGCTATGACTGAACACACTGCTCAACACATTTCTGCATGCACCTCATGACAAGAATCAATAAATATTCATCAGAGAACAGGAAAAAGCACCTAGGTGCTCCAAGATTCTTTTCTGTAAAAAACATTAGGATGAAGGATACTCATTCAAATGCAAAGTTAAGAGGCAACTTTCTCAGTGGCTAGCAATGATCCATCAACTAACATAACTCTGAACTTTGGATTTCCTTCAACGGCACTTATCTGCTCTTTTAATTGTGGCTTACTTCTAAATTTTATGTGGAGCAAACAGATTTGTATATGGCTACTCACCAATGAGACACACATCACATTTTTCCAACGCATTGGGCTTGTGTTCTGTTTCTTCAAATGATCGAGCTGATTCCAAAATGTTGTTGTCAATACGGATATCCTGTCAATGATGGAAGAGTATTTTTAAAGTTGAAAAAAGCAAAACATGTCAAAATAAATAGTTCAAAGAAAATTAACTTGTTAATATATACATTGCAATGTTTGAACACAATTCTGTAAAAGTCAAAACTCACTTCCTTTGATGAAAAAAAAAGTGGCTTCATGGAATGTTCTACATCTCTTTCTTCTGGAGATAACAGAGGTTTCGGAAGACAACCCTGATCAACCTGAGGTGCAGCACCACCTGCACTGCACACAACATCTTGTGGCTGCAGAGACCCATCAAAAATCTTCTGTGAGTAAGTAATGAGGAACTCTACCAATCGTGCCTGATTTGAATATTCAGCAAGGGAAGAGATAGTGACAGGAGCAGTTGTGGGCCTTGGCTTAATGAGACTTGGTCCAAATATCACGCCCACGTTTTTGGCATTCATTTTGTTTTCCTCTGCATGATCTACTACCCTGCAAAGCAGAACATACAAAGCTGTGTAAGATTAGTCTGTTAAGAGTTTCTTAATGGTGGTTGACTGTGGGTTGGGGAAAGTAGAAAAATGGGCTACAGAAGTCTAGGAAAGTGAAGGGTCATATGTGGGTAGTCTAGAAAAAGGTGACAATTATTTGACTGAAATATTTACCACATACCAAACTGGGTTTTAGTTTTGCTATTATAAAATCCAAGTAACAGAAGAACTATTGATGTTAAAACAGAAAAAGAAAAAAAAATCTTAAAAACTGTTCCAACCTGAGTACATGGCATAACCTCTTAGCTCCTTATACTGGAAACTAAAGTACCACTGTCAATTTCTCTCACTGATCATTATTAGTTTTCAAACCAATCTGACTCTCCTAAAGGTCTCTTAGTTCAATACCTACTTCTCCTTCTCTGGCTTTACTTTAAGCTGTGACAGCCTTTTATTTCAATAGCTATTCCAGGAGACCTGATTTGTATCAAAGGTCTCCCTTCAAAACCATTTTCTATAATTCTGCTGCAAAGCTTTAACAGGCAAATCTGAGCATGTTAAATTCCTGGCTCAAATTTTCTAGTGGGTTCAGAAACAAGACCTACAACTCATCTGCCAGATATGCATGATGCTATTTTAGTCCTCTAGCTGGCTCAATTCCTCTTACTGCTCATTATTTTGTAGCCTAAGTTTAACTGTATAAATCTCTTGTGCCGCCCTATTTGTTACCTTCTACCTAGGATGTTCTTTTGCATAGTATCTGTCCAGCAAATCACTACTCAGTTTTAAAATCTGATCAAGGCCTTCTTTATTTCACCCTCAATCCTCCCCTGCATGCTGGGCACAACCATTAGAACAGGAATGATGTGGCACTGTGCTTGTATGCAGGTCTGTCCCTAAATGAGACTAGAGGGCAGAAACCTAGCCAGAAGCATAAAGGAGGTAGCTGAGAGAACCTGTCAGCTGCATGAACACACATTAAATGTCTCTCTTTCCCTAATATAAAAATACCTCAACATGTAAATGTACTTAACACTACCGCATTGTACATTTAAAAATAGTTAAAACCATGAATTTTATTTAACAAAAAACTACCCACCAGTGGATGCTCTATTTATATAAAATTCTTACCGCTTAAGATGTACTATGAGGTAGTGAAGACTGTTAAAATTTGATGCTGGCAATTGTCTTAGGAGGTCTTTGCTTTTTAGAAGAATTCGGTTTATTTCTACGCACATATTTGGATATTTTTTGTCTTCAGTACTATCTTTTTTTATCTCTTGTTCTTCATTTACATGTTGGATCTCTTTTGAAAGGTCTATAAATTCCTTATACAATCGGAATAAAATAAATGGTTCTGGGAGCTAAGGAAATAAAATTACATTAAGAATATAATTTTATCTATTTTTTTTCTTAACAGTGAACTATTATTGACAGCTACCCAGTGACTTAGTATATCCATTAGATTAACAAGATTTAAATCCAATCTTTGTACATGTTATAAGTAGGACCTACGCAGTGAATCTAAAATTATTGTCATAGGGGCTGGAGAGATGGCTCAGTGGTCTAAAGCACCTACTTGAAACAAGCTTGGCAAAGCACAGGGACCGCGGTTCGATCCCCAGCACCACATGCCAGCCAGACCCGCCCCCTGGTGGGCTGAGCTGGCCACACACACACA
>NW_004524650.1:6385495-6392995 GCF_000260255.1 Octodon degus | reverse complement strand
AGAGAATAAGATTCCGTAACTTTTCAGAGAGAGAGAAAAAAAAATAGGCTACATATAGAGTTAAGAATAAAATGGGAAGCATTCCAAGCTTCAAAGAAGAAACTATTTCATTCCTCAGTTCATATTATAATTGCTAAGAACTCTGGTTTTCTATAACTTTCTATTCCTCAAAAAAACTCCACCACAGAATGTCTTCAAAATTTTTTATTAAAAAGGTAATTTCCAGTCTAGACAATTATAAGCTTCCACACTACACTATTTCATTTTCATTAAGACAGTACAATAAAGACATTTATAGATGAATAAATTTTCAAATATTCTTTATTCTACCTTGACCAAGGATGAACATAATCAAAACAGGAGAAAACATAAAAAATGAGGGATATATGAGAGGTGTTCCCTGACAAAGGAAGAGGGGGTTTAGGTGTGGTGGAACCCACCTATAATCCCTGCTACTCAGAGGGCCAAGGCAACAAGGTCACAAGTTTGAGGTCAGCCTGGCCCAACATGAAGCCTCTCTTAACTGGGAATAAAGCTCAGAATAAGGCTCTGGGTTCATCCAAATAATGCCCTTACTTCTTCTCCCCCTCAAAAACAAAAGAGAAAACAGAAAAGAGATCTCAGTATGACAGCTATTCACAATATTAGAAAGGATCTACACTGTAGCAATACAACACTAGCGATGAATATGAATATGTTGACAAACAGCAGGACTATTCTGTCATTATCTGTTCGTTTCCACCAAGGACAGAATACCAGCTGGGCTTGGCCAAAATCTTTTTTGTACTTGGCTCATGACACACTGAAGTTCCTATAACCACTCTGTAAACTGCTTCCTGAAGCCAGGAAGGCCACTTATTTCACCCCATCAGTGTGTTTCCTTTGGAGCTACTCCTGTAAACTGTAGGTATAAGAGTGAGCACTATTTTATTAATTTAATAATTTTAACTTATTGTGACCATAATAACTTAAACATTATTAATTTTAATATTAATTCAGAAAAAGATAGCCTACTCCCTGATCATATTTCTACCAGTTTTCTAGTGCACCACCTGTAATTCTGTCTGATGTCCTAAATATGATCAACTTTCATGGCCTTTACTACTTACTGATTTCCCACATAACTATTTTAAAATATCAGTGAAGGCAAAAACCAGTCTGACCCAGACACTAGTATACTTACTACTTACTGAATCTTCATGTAAGAGAATGAACACTGGTTTTTCCTTAGCTTTCAAGTAAGTTTTTCAAAATAAAATTATATAAAAATTTAGTGTTATTTATTCTTCTATATTTAGGAAAATGTTTATTCCTTTAACACAGTTAAGAAAAATTTCTAATCCCTGGAAGAGACAGCTTCCCGGGGAACTACCCGCTCGGCCCACCCCCCTCCCCCCGTCCCTCTCTCGGGACAGGAGCTTTGTTTCTCTCAATAAGTATATTCTGCTCATAAAAAAAAAAAGAAAAATTTCTTAGGTGAAATTGGGAGGCTTGAACTTGGAAGAGGCATACAGAAGTCCTGTAATGTATATGATGATTCTGTTTTCTTAGCTAGGTGATAGAATATGAGTTGTATTATTACTGTTCTTTAAACTATGCACACATTTTTTTACACTCTGATCTGTAATAATTAGAAAGACATCAGTATCATCTAAGCCAATGAAAATATATGTGCAGCAAATATTATAAACAAAACACAAATCATATTTTAGCTTATTTTTTATTTTTTTTTTTTATTTATGTGTGTGTGTGTGTGTGTGTGTGTGTGTGGCCAGCTCAGCCCACCTGGGGGCGGGGCTGGCTGGCATGTGGTGCTGGGGGATTGAACCGCGGTCCCTGTGCTTTGCTAATTTTGTTCTAAGTAGGTGCTTTAGACTACTGAGCCATCTCACCAGCCCTTTAGCTTTTTATTTAATAGTAGGTTTCATGTAAAACCTTTACCTGTCGAAGGTATAATTTTAAGACGTCACAGATGTCATGGGCACTAAATTCCGAGATGTCCACCAAGTGCATTCCATTTTCCAAAGCTTGACACAGTTTTTCAGTTTTAAGTTTGTTTCCACAAACACGATAAATTCCCTTAAGTGAAAGAGAAAAAAATTCTGCCTTAGCACAAATGGCTAACTGCAGGTATGTAAACATATCTGATGCGTCTACTTCAACCTTTGTTGGTATTTTAGCAAAAACCAAATGAATTAACATTTTCCAACTCAATCTGAATAAATTCAGTTATTAAATTTAAGAATATGGCAAAATTTTAAGAGTTACCTGTAAAGACAAGGCTCTATTTTCAATCTCTGAGGCACATATTTTGAGTACAAAAGGAATGCCATCTGATTCCTTTCTTGCAACTTGTATGAATTCTGCTCCAAATATATGCATTTTCCCTGGAAGTTTCTGATGACCACAAACGATGATTAAATTTTCCAAACACTTTCTATGACAAACAAGGAGACACTAAAAGAGAATAATGTAAAACTAGTTAGTTTACCTTAAAATTAAGCACAACTTGATAAAATATAGGTATACCAATAACACCACCACCACCAACAAAAAATCAATGTAAGAGGTACAGCTAGCAGTGTCTGAAACACACTTAATAAAAAGACAAAGTACAAGATTATAGAGGATATACTGCCAGTATAATTTTTTAAAAATATATTTGTAATAGATCATAATAAGTAAAACTATAACAAAACATATAGCAAAAGAGGAAGGGGGCCCAAAGCAACTGCAGAAAGATCTTACCTCCTCACATTCAACACCCTGGAATACTACAATGCCTTCACAATCCCTGCATTTCGTGGGGGATCTTAATTTGCGAAACTTGTGAGTGACAGCTGCCTTTGACATCAGTGTTTTCTTACATGTCCCAAGAGAACTGGGTCCTTACAATAGAAAGTTGGTATATGAGAACAGCAAGATGACAGAAAATGATACCATAGTGTACTCTGATTAATCTTTAGACTTTGCAATCACCCACATACAAATAAAACTGTTCTAAATTTCTAAAATCAAAATAAACAACCAAGTTATACATGTCTTACAAAACACACACTTTCAACAAACATCTTAACCATGAGTAAAAGTTACCACCAAATCAGTACCATAATTCTAAGTTATAACAGTATAGTGTTTCTAGAACCAGCACATTTCTATTCTTATTAAGATACCCTTTATAGCATTAAGAAGTATGTTCATAAGTGGCATTATATTTTTAGGAAGAAAATCCTTTAAATTGTTCAAAGAAAAATAGTAATGAGGCCAGTGTACAACCACTATTTGCACTAAGAACAAAATCATTCTTAATTCATTATAAAATTACAGATAATACTTGCAGATTCCATTTCACTACCATATTGGAGGTCAAATATCCCATTAATTTAATAAATTATGCTAAACCAACTGTCTGGAAGTATCAAATATATAAAACTAGTTTATTCGAGTCTAGGTAACTGCCTTCACTTGCACATTTTTTAATATCCATACTTGGCTTGTCTTTGAGAATTATACTTTTCCTGATTGGCTCTACAAATTATTTCTTTAGAAGGGACTTTTACAGAATTTCTAATGCACTTCCACTCTTTTAACAGTAAGTAACTGCTACTGAACTTAGTAAATAAAGAGTAATTATCTAGTCTACTATCCTAACATCATGTCATTACATTTTAGATCTAATAATTTTATTGCTCAGTCTTACATATTTTAAATATCTGATTAATACATATTCAACTCATTTGAATGCAATTTGATATGTTTAAGTTACTATGATAACTTTTATATAGCAAAATAGGAGGTCTTTAAAATTACACTTTTCCCAAGAATGTGCAGCGCCACGCCTTCACTTGGCCTAATAGGTATGAATTCAGGTAAATACTGTACCAGCTTCTGAAGGGGACGGTGGCTCTCTTTCATCTAGATCATCTGCTGAAGACATAGTTCCACTGGATGGAGTTCGTGGAAGTTTTCGATGAAAGTCCCCTAAAAGAAAATTATGATTCTATTACCTGACTATTCACTATAGAATATTAAAAACAGATGGCATTTTTGGAATCATACAAGTCACAGTATTATATTAGCTTTGATTCAAACATTTGCTTCCATTTGCACACTCTAGATAGCAAAGAATTTTGCTATTCATTTCTGGAAATGGAAGGAATTTAATCACATATGACTTTTCCAAATAAATTTAAACCTCAGGATTATATTTCTAATAAAACCTTACTGCTAATTTCTAACCATTTAAGACACCCTACTCTTCACAAAGGCATGCGGCATTAACTATGTTTTATATCTAATGTCCGAGACAGTAGCTGACACAATAGTAAAGTTGACAATAAATGTTGACTATAAATAAGTATACAATACAATCTAAAGTCTCTTAAAATACATGAAAATCTTTTAACCTTTTAATAGTAACATCAACTGATGTACTAGGAAATGGGAACTAAGAACAACAGCTCAGTGATTCCTAGCTGGGAGCTAAAACCACAGGATACAATCTATGCAACAAAAGGTACTGCTGTGTGTATCAAAGTACGTCTGAAACCAACCCAATTAGAAAAGAGGCTTATTTAGTTTGCTGAAATTATAAACACATCTAAATCTAAGTAAAAATTCACTTTAATTCAAGACCTCAATAGTCTGAGCTTTAGAGTTAGTAATACTTTTTATAAACAGTTTAAATAGTCTCTCCTCAAAAGGATTTTTCTTTACAATGTGCTTAAAGGTGGTGGCCTAGTCTTTGCTTTGAATGTGTTCCCAATAACTGAGAAACCAACAAGGTCACTTGCTCCATTTCAGAGCTACCTTTCGTTACTGAGCAGAAACCTGACTCCGTATGAATCCCAGCCTTCGGTCATGGTTTTCTCAAAGGAACAAATAAGCACTGTAACTCAAATCCTTTTTAATTCTAGCATTTGCAGAAGACTGTCATGGACTCAAGTTTGCTCTTTCTCAGGAGAAGCACTCCAACTGTCTCACCCACTTATTACGTGATCTAGATTCCAAATTTCTGTCATCACATGAAATCCACTGGATCCCAAATAACTTAGATACTGTTTTAGAGTATGTATTAATTTTTGATGCTAGAACCACTCTGCTTTTATAAAGTTGACTATAAATATCTAGTTTAAAATTTAGGCTTGTATCTTCAAGATATCCCTTGAATAGTGTTAATGTTAAAGGAGGTAACAAGATGGTAGGTGGTAAGTCTACAAATTAGGAAAAAATGTCTTCCTTTATACAATGTCTTGGAATTTGATGGGTTAAAATTCTCTGACATATCTTCCAACAGCCTAGGATGAGGGAACACAGCCAGAAAGAACAGGACTGGAGTAGCATTTGGTAAAGGAATGAAGAAAGAATGTAGAAATGAGAATCACATGGATTCAAATGCTACCCTCTGCTAGCTATATAGCAAGTTACCAGTTCAACCTCTTTGAACTTAGTAAGGGTAGATTTCAAAACACTTAACTCTGCCTTTCTGAGAATTTTGAGGCAATTTATATCAAAGTGTCTTGAAATATGTTTATAAAATTTAACAATAAGTAATAGGCACAGAAAATGGTATAACGCCATTTTCTCTATTATAACAATTAACTACAAAACATCCAAAAGATGTTATTTTGCTTCATACAATAGAACAGAATTGAAAATAAAGGCAGCTACTGATAGTGACATGAATCTCAAAATGGACAGGGTGTATACATAAATGAAGTCATTAAAAAAAAAAGTCTGTTTCCATTTATGTAAGCTCCACAAATGGGCAAAACTCCATTACCTACAGTTACTAAAAACATTTAAAATAGCTATGAATGGTAAAAGTTCAGGATAATCATCTCCTCAAGAAGGGGGCTTTGGGTCAGCCTGATAGCTCAGCTGACTAAAGCACCTGTTTAGTTAAAACAACTATTTATGGATTTGTTTCATTACTTTTCTGTAGACTGCACATATACATGTATATTCTAGGTGCTTAAAAAACAGGTACTCAAAAGAATCATTGGTCTTTCATTGAATTTTTACTATAGACTTAAATATTTATGTACCTGGACTTATAGATTCTGAATCCAGAGATCTAGATTCACTGCTCCCTCCAGTACTCTCAGAATCACTGAACATCCCAAATGTCCATGATCTTGTGAAAGAAGGACCTTTAAGAAAAAAAAAAAAAAAATTTGAAGTCAAAAACTTGGCTACAGGTGGATTTCATAAGGTAAAATACCGACTTAATAAAATAAGACAATTCCTCTAACACGATCAGTTACAGTCTTTAAGGTGTGGTAGTTACAACTGTGAATAAACCTCAACATTAAAATCCATAAGGCTTGAGCAATCTGCTTTTGGAATCCAGTGTTCACGTTCATATGAAAACTACCTGCTATATCTACACTGTTAGAGCATCTGTCCTCTTCCATTTTATTACAACTGTCGGAAAGGCGCACAACATCCTCCAAAGAGTCAGCAGGTCTGTATGCCACGGTTAACTGCTTATGTATACTCCTAAGAAAAAACAAAGTTCATCACTAATAATCAGTCTATTCTACATTTAGAAATACTTGTTTACCAAATGAACTCATAACAATTTAAATATTAAGAATAAACTATATCATATGGCTTAGCTTCTTTTAGATCTGAATAAAGCTTTTATATTATTTGTGCTTACTACAGATGAGACAAAAGACGTAGCCATAGTACAGTCAGTAGAGATCAGTGTCAAAATGGAAAGCTTCCCTCCAAAGGGGATTGTATTTATTCCTTAAATGTACTAAGAAATCAGGGCTAGGGAGATAGCTTGGCAGTTTAAGCACCTGCCTGGCAAGCACAAGAATATGGGCCCAATCCCTGGGACCATCTGCCATCCCAGCCATCAAAATCAGGCGTGGTGGTGCACATCTGTAACCCCAGTACTGAGGAGAATGAGATAGGAGGATCACTAAGAGTCTGAGCTGCGTAGTGAGACCCTGGGCCACAATAAGTAAAAAGAAGATTAAAAAAATTAAAAATGTACCAAGAAATCATACAATAATATATTCAGAAAAAACTAATGTTAATTCTGCCAATGGCAGAAAAGATAACACCTTATACCATGCCAAAACTTAGCAATGTTTTTATCTTTTGAAATAATTTTATCTATGCATTAGTTCTCACCCATCAACTTTTTCTTCTTCAATTGAATTTGTAGCCTTAACAAATTCACTGTATTCTTGTCCTGGATCATAGAGTTTGGCATTGTCACACAGAGACTGTAAACTGTGCGCAAGGGAGGCAACCTGCAGATGCTGCATCTGGAAGAGGTTCACTGTTACCTATGGTCACAGAGAAAACAGCAGAAATAATTCAGAATATAGAGAATGCTATATACATGCATGTTTATTTCAATGACCTTATCAATAAACAGGCCATACAGAAGAATCATCAGTGAATCCCACCTTTGACATGCTATGTTACCTATGACTGGAAATCATATATATATACATACATATATATATATATATATAT
>NW_004524650.1:6379920-6385395 GCF_000260255.1 Octodon degus | reverse complement strand
CATGTGGTAGGCAAGGACTCTATCACTGAGTTAAGTGCCCCAGTCTCCAAAGTAATTTTAAGCTAATATCTAGGAGTAATCATTTATGAAAAATTAGTTTTAAACTGTAAAATTCAAAAATACCAGCTTATATCCTTCCTAGTGCACAATTTCAGGATGTAACTTTGAGGATCCCCTGTCTCTATGATAACCAGAACACAGCTGCCTAGGTTCTTTTTCTTTTGGTGCCAGGAACTGAACTCAGGACACTATACTTGCCAGGCAGACACTTGTGCTGCTGAGCTATATCCTCAGCAATTGCCCACATTCATTAATGAAAAGCATGGAGTAAAAACTCCAATGATAGCACTATTACTTTTCCTTTCTCAATTCTATAAAAATCTTTTACTATTTATAATATATCCCGAAGTATTCAGTTTTTATAATTAGGTATTACCTTAAATATATTCAATACATTATTCCACTGTTTCTAAAAATGCCTAAAACTATGATCATTCCTACAATAACAATAGCAGCTTAAATTTCATGTAATTAATGAACTAATTTGACATTCACAGACACCTAGGTTTCAGTATGCTACAGCAAAGAGATGAGTTCTTGGTCTTTATTCACCTTTATATTCCTCCAAGGGTGATGTTGGGGGAAGAGGTACATGTACTCATGTACATGAGTTCCTTTCGGTCAATGAAAAACACCGCAAATACTATATAAGAATGCCAAACTATTGAGCATGAGCATGTATGACTGTGCAAGGTATTTTCATCACTGTAGGTTAGTGAAGGGCTCACTCATAGCTAACACCTGAACTGAGACTGGATGTGAGAAGAAGCCAATGTAAAGCTTCTGGGAGAAGGCAAATCGAAACAAAAAGAGGGTGCAGTGTAATACAGTGGGATAGAGCTTGTTCTGCTCAGGAAGCAGATGAAAGGTCAATATGGCTGAAGCACACTGAAAGGAGAATTTCCGCTTTGAGATAAGGCCAGAAGGAAAGGGAAGCAGTCATCTAAAGCAGGGTAAACAGTGGTTTGAAGAGAAGGGGAAGCCTGCAGAGTCTTAAGCAAAGCATGACTGATTTTTTTTTTCTTTCTTTCTTTGAAACAGGGTCTTGCTATGTAGTACAGCCTGGCCTTGAACTCACGATATAGCCCAGGCTGGCCTCAAACTTGCAATGCTTCTTCTGCCTCAGTATCCTGCGTGCTGGGATTACAGGCATGTACCACCACACCCAGCTTGATCTGATTTATTTTTTAAAATGTCACTCTGGCTTTGGTATGGGGAATGTATTTAAGGGAAACAATATGAGTTGATGCCATAGTCTGGTTAGATTAGCTAAATGTGACTGGCATGTTTCTTCATCTCTCTTGGTATGTAAGTGACAGGCTGAACTAATCAGCCGCTGAGACTCTTCCCTCTGGATAACTGGTTCAGTACAAGTAGCTGCTGAAATGTGTACACAGCCTAATAAATTACTGGTATCCTAATTCCTTCAAAGAATGGAAATTCAGACTGCATACAGTACAGTTAAAATCTAGTAGTTGGCTTTATCAGATTATTGCAGTTACTGAAATGTGTACACATCCTAATAATTTACTGGTATCCTACCTCCTTCAAAGAATAATGAAAATTCAGATTGCATACAGCACAGTTAAAGTTCAGTAGCTGGCTCTATCAGGATATTATGGCCCAGGGAGACAGCTCAGTAGAATAAGCGCTTGCTTGGCAAGCTCAAGGGCCTGAGTTCAATCCCAGGTTCCACCGAAAAAAAAGCAAGAAAAAAATAGCTTAATTCTCAATAGTGTAAACTGTGTATGGACAGAAAGAGCTCCAAGAGAGCTTGTCTATGGTGCAAGGGACAAAAGGAGGCTGGGGCAAGAGAAATGAGTGAGTGAGATCAGAGGAAGGCCATCTTCCTTGGTGAGCTTGCTTCCTCTCCTGCCCCGATCCCAGGCAGGGCCAAATCGCCAAAACATAATTCTGTGGCAGTAGTAGTGATAGCAGTATCAACTAAATAGGTACCTAGAGCTCAGAAGGGAATCTTCCATTATGACCAAGGTGGGTCTGAAATTCCTTTTTTTCTTTTTATCCTCCTTTTGTTTACTGACTAACAAAGAATGCCCTCACTCCTTAAAGAACAGCAAAGCAAGCAGGCATGCTTTAGCTTTCCAGCCACTAAACAGGAAGGAAGGCACACATGAGTTGGGCAGTGAACCTAACTAGGCCAAATGTTAATAAAACTTTTTTAAAAATGCTTAATTATAAGCAGGATTATAAATAGTATCTAGTCACATAAAGTAGTAATGTCTAGAATATCATTTAAAATTACTTGCCACACAAAGAACCAGGAAAATCTCTACAAGAGAAAGGACAGTAAACAGCTACCAAAACTTAGATGACTTAGATATCAGGGTTATCAGATAATGATCCTAAAGCAGCTATTACAACAATGTCAAAGAGTAAGGACACATGGGGGCCGGGGAGATGGCTCAGTGGAATAAGTGCTTCCCTGGCAAGCACAAGGGCCTGAGTTCAATGCTCAGTTCTGCAAAAAAAAAAAAAAAAAAAAAAAAAAAAGAGTAAGGGCACAATCTTGAAACAGAGTAAGACAGAGGTCTCACTAGAACAATCTAAGAGATAAAAAAAGAAAAGGAAATTTTACTCCAGAAAAATAAATATACTGAAAGACTTTACAGCAAAATGGTGATGTCAACAGAAGCGTCCGTGACTTGAAGATAGAATAGATTAAGTATAAAAACGTACTTCATCTCTTGATAAACTATCAAGTCAAAAAAATCTTAAACTGTCCTAAGTTGGGGACTACTTTTATAAACAACCAAGAGAAGATTATAGAAAATAAAAAAGATCAACTATATTTTGAGAGAATAAAATAAGGTCTATCATTTGAGTCATTTAAAGTTAAGAGGAATGGGGAGAAAGAAAATGTTACACTTTTTTTTTTAAAACAACAGTAAAAATTTCTCAAATTTTGCAAGATTTCAACTTGTAGATTCAAGTTCAATAAATCCAAAAGAAAGAAAAAGGAAGAAGAGAACAAAATTATTGCTCATATACAACTCAGCCAAAGTGTAGACAAGTAAACACAAAGAAAAAGAAAGGAAACCTTAAGAGTAGCCAAGGAAAAGCAACAAATACCACACAAGTTGACAATGATTCAAATGACTATGAACTTCTTATAAAGTTTATTATGTAGGCCAGAAGGTAATGGAACAGTATTTTTAAAGAAGTGAAAAAATAAAAACAAGATTAAATTCTGTACTTAGAATTCTACATGCCATGAAAATGTACTTCTGGATTGAGGATTTGGAAATAACATTCTCAAGTGCAGGACAATGAAAAGTTTGTTTCCAACAAACAGCCTATAAAATAAATGGTGAAGTTCTATTTACAAAACAAAAATGTTACCAGACAAAAGATGGAACTTCAGGAATGAAAGGAAAATGAACATAAATGGAAAATATCTGAGTAAAAATAATACACTAGTTTTTCTCTCCTTATCTTAATAATACATATTACTTTCAAAGGCAAAAATTACAAGATGGTCTAGTGGTTTTCAGTGTATACATAATGAGCCTGTATCAACCACATAGTATTTACTCTAAAGCCATAGCAAGTAAAAAGATGTAAATGGTAATTTCTACATTCCATGTGAAGGCTGTTGCCTAAACGCATGGATATGAAATCCATCTGTACAAAGGGTCAACTATTAGGTGTGTTCATTATTCCCCAGTGTAATCAATTAAAAAAATACAAAGATAACTAAAAACTCAGAATATAAAATAAGTGAAAATGTAGATAAGCACTCTAGATATATTAAAATATAATTCTGACACATTATATTCAATCAAATAACATAAAATCTAATTCTAAAAAATGATCAACACAATAAGGCGATAAAAGAAAAATAAATAAAACAAGGTATAAACAGTAAAGCTCTATCTGGGTGTACATTTACACTAAATATAAATAGTCTAAACACTTAAAAGATTGTCAAAATAAAGTTTTTAAAGAGTAAGCTTCCAGCGTTTAGGAGGTAAATCAGGAGGATCACCCCAAGTTCGAGGCTAACCTGGGCTACACAGTTCAAGGCCAGCCTGAATTACATGAGACCCTTTCTCAAAAGATACTCAGAACTGAAGTATATGCTATCTATAAGGTATACAAGAAAACTGCCCTAAATATAATGATAAAAATTAAAAGTAAAGAATGAAAAAGATGTACTATTCTCAAAACAAAACTAAAACAGCCATATCAGTATTAAATAAACTAGCAGGGATTTTTTTTGGATAGAGATGTAAGGATAAAGGATCAATTTACCAAGACCATATAATAATCCAGTAGTATCAGAAAAGCAAGAAAATCTCAATAAGCAACACAGGCTTCTGGTTTTAAGAAATGTTAAAATATATATATATATATATATATATATATCCCCAAAAAAGCAGAAAATAAAAAGATAAAAAGCAGAGATCAATAAAACTAAAAGAAGAAAAATCAAGATCAGTAAAATTTATAAACTTCTCACCAGATTAATGAGAGGCAGAGGAAAAGGGAAGGGAAGACAGACAAATTATCACATCAGAAATAACACTGGTAAACAGAACCCAGAAACTCATAAAAGGGACAATAGACCAAAACCGAGAGAGGCTTATCGCAGGAACATAGGCTAGATCAGTACTCAGATATCAATATAATTCACTATGTTACCCAGCTGGGCTAATGAAGATAAACTACATTATCATATCAAATAACTTAGAAAATCATTTGATAAACTCCAATAATCATTCATGATAAAAATCACAGCAAACTAGGAAAAAATGAAATTCCTTAGCCAGATAAAAGGGATCTTTAAAGATACAGCTATTGTTAATGATGGAAGACTGAATTCCTTCCCTCTAAGATGGAGGAAAGGCAAAGCTGCTTTTCCTCACCATTACTATTCTGTGTTGTGCTGGGAGCCCCATAACTGCACAAGACAAAAAGGAAAGCAAAGCAGAATGAGAAGAGCGGGAATACAGATAAAAGGAATATAAAAACTGTCACTATTTGAGGATAACATTGATTTTCTATGTAGAAAGCTCTAAGGAATCCACAAAAGCTCCCAAAACAAGTTAGTGAGTTCAGTAAAGTTGCAAGATACAAGATCAAGATACAAAAGTTAACTACTGTAAATTATTACTGAACTGGAATTTGAAATTAAATCTACTTGTACACATATAATTTATGTGTCTGTATATACAGGTCATTCACTATAGCCTTCAAAATAAAGACACATTTAAATTTAACAAAATTTGGGCTGGAGAGATGGCTCAGTGGTCTAAAGCACCTACCTGAATCAAGCTTGGCGAAGCACGGGGACCACGGTTCGATCCCCAGCACCACATGCCAGCCAGCCCCGCCCCCTGGTGGGCTGAGCTGGCCACACACACACACACAATAAATAAATGTAATAAATAAAAA
>NW_004524650.1:6371079-6379820 GCF_000260255.1 Octodon degus | reverse complement strand
TAAAAATAAATAAATATTTAAAAAAAAAAAAAAAAAAAAAATTTAACAAAATTTTGAAAGCTTTGTTGAGAACTATAAGATGCCAATTTAAAACAACATCAAAGACATAAATAAAAAAATCTTTAGTGAAAATGCTACTTAGAATCAGTTCTCCGTAGTGGGATCTAAGATGGAACACAATTTCAATTAAAGTGTTAACAAGATTTTTTTAAAAATATAGACAAGCTGATTCTAACTTTCTTTTCAAAGCTGAAGGACTTTAAATATACAAACAATTCTGAAAAAGGATAAAGTTGGAAGACTCACATTACTAGATTTTTATGGCTTGCCATAAAGCAACAGAATCAAGACAGTAGAATTTAGGCAAAAGGCTAAATAAACCTATTAACAGAATGTAGTAGAGAATTCAGAATTAGCACAAAGAGATTTTTTAAAAGATGCAAAAGCAATTTAATGGAAATTGCATACTGTTTTCAACTAATGCAATCGGAACAAGCAGTCATCTATATTAATCATTTTTATTTTCTATAAGTGTATGGTATTTTGATATCTTAAAAAGCATGCTAGCTAGGGAGATTGACCATTCTTGGGCTGTTAAGAAATACCAAAGAGTATCTTTCATAGGCAAGTCAACTAGTTCCACGTCTAAAGTCCCAGGCAATTCCATATGTAATTTGCAGCAAGCCAATTTTTTCTATTGTCCTACATCATCCCAGGAACAGGCAACAAGCAGCTATAAACAACTCCTATGTCCCAAAGTCCACCAATCCTAAACTGTAACCTTGCCTATTTTGCTTTTCTTGAAAAGCCCTAAGGAAGACTCCAGACTGTCACTTTTTCTGCAGTTAAATCTGGTATTTTCCTTTGTGGCCTTGTGTGGTGTAACATCTTTCCTTCTCTCAGGAAATGTAAGCAATAATTTCTCTCAATGGCACTGGCATTTCTGTTTTGGTACTCAGACAAGTCCATAAATTAAAATCTTGTAAAAAAAAGCTATATGGTCCAGTCAAATAGCTCAGCGGATTAAAGCACATGCAAGCAAGCTCAGGGGCCAGGGGTTCAATCCCCGGGCCTGTTGTGCCGGCCCTGTCCCCAGGGTGCACTGAGACAGAGATTAACACTGGGCGTGGTGGCCCATACCTGTAATCCCAGTCTCCGGAGACTGTAAACAGGCAGATAGATCACTATGAGTCCGATCCAGCAGTGAGACCCTGAACACTCTGTAAGCCCTTCTCTAAAATACAAAAAAGAAAATAGCTATATGCTAAAAGTGAACCCCAATACCTTACATCTCATAGAAAAATTAACTTGAAATGTGATCATATATCTAAATGCAAAAATATAAAATTTCTAGAAAATTTTGTGACAATTAGACAACACACCCACAGATATAACATCAAAAACAAAACCTATAAAAGAATAAACCAATAAACAGGAGTCCATCAAAAGTATATCCTTTAAAAAAAAAAAAAAAAGTAAATCCTTTTGATCCTTGAAAGACATTGCTAAAAATATAAAAAGAAAAGCTTTGGAATGGGAGAAAATATATGCAAGCCATCAATAAAAACCAACACAATAAAAATATAACAGCCAAAATATAGACTATCAATTAGCCCTTGAAAAGATCAATTATCAATAGTTATTCTTGGCCAGAGAGATGGCTAGTGGAATAAGTGCTTCCCTGGCAAGCACAAGGTCCTGAGTTCAATCCCCGGTTCGAAAAAAAAAAAAAAAAAAAGTTATTCTGGAAACAAAAACAAGATAAAGCCACAACTAGATGCCACTATACATTTATTAAACAGCTGAAATTTAAAAACAAGTGACAAAGGTCTAGGACAGAGAGGAACTGGAATTCTGCTACACTGTGATAACAGCTGCACTAGAAACACTTTAGCATCTTCTTAAATTGAACATGCACTTAGGATACAAACCAGCAACCCCACTCTGAAGTATTTACTCTAAAACACAGAACTTTGAAAAGTATTTTATTGTAGGTCTATTCCTGTTACCTCAAACTGCAAAGAGCACAGTTGTCCACTGGTGAAAGGATAAACACTGAGGCAGAATCATACTGTCCAGAAATATAGACATGGACTACTGATACATGTGTTATGTTGGTAAATCTCAAAGGCATTGGACTGTGTAAACTTCTGTCTCAAAAACTAACATATTACATAATTTCATTTATGACACTGTACAAATGGTATTAGTTCTTGCTAGGGGTTAGGGAAAATAGAGTGTGAATGCAAAGAAATAGCATGAAATAATGTTATTCAAGTGATGCAACTGTTATGAATCATGATTGTGGTAGGTTTCATAAATCTGTGGATGTTTTAACACAAGTTTTAACATGCGAGGTGTACACCAAGATTTTTTGTATTTTAATTCTTCGCAAAAAATGTTTTAAAGAGATAAATGAAAACACATGAGGGCAGAATCCTTCGTCTTCAAATAAATCATTAAGTTCAATTTAATTACCAACTTTTCAAATTTTGAAGAATTAACTTCACAGCATTGATAGGAGTTCCAGAAGCCAAATCAATTTTACCAAGTAAAGCAAGGAAAACAATGGGTTAGATGCAATTTCAAACTCTCATAATTCAATTCTGCCTAAACAAATCCTTAATCTAAAATGACATATAGGGGACACAGACAGAAAAATAATTCAAACTATGTATCACTACTAAAAACAGAAAGTTATTTTTCAAACATGTTCTATTAGACTTTAAATCTAATCAGAATTGTTACTCATCCCTTTCCCTCCTACAGATAGTAAGTCTATTTTTTGAATTCTTTATTTTCTGATTTTTTTGAAACGGTTTCCCTCTGTAGTGCAGGCTGGCCTTGAACTCACACACAGTGTTCTTCTTGCCTCAGGAATTATGGTGTGTGCTACAACACCTATTTTTTGTTTTTTTAGCTCTTGCCTTCAAAATACTAAGGAAGTTACTTACAGCTTTAAGGGTAAGATCACACTGGAAAACAAGCGTACGAAGTTGTGCTAAAATTTCTCTTTTGGTATTTTCTAAATCATTTCTCCTTTCTTCAACATTTGTTACACAAACTTTGTAGAGTTCATTTGCTTCTTCTACCTTCAAAGAATATAGAAAAAAACCAACACCATTAATTAAAATTCACATTATTTATTTGTCTCACTACTGCATAGTTTAGTCCACCCCTGAACTCACTATATAGCCCAGGAGGCCCCTAACCTCCCAGTGAACCTCCTGCCTCAGCCTCCCAAATGTTGGGATCACAGGTGTGCAACAACAAATACTTACTGTAACTAAGTTAAAATGACTGGAAAGCCCCTATTTATGAAAACAAATTTGTCTACATTTTGAATAGAATATTCCTAATGATAACAAATAGTAATTTGTTTTGCTTGGTAACTGAAGGGCACTTTAATAGTCAAGTACAATTTACACTTAGCATATTGTCTTTAAAATAAATTTTCAGTTTTATATAAAATAGCATTTTCTATTTATTAAAGAATTCAGCAAATCATGTTTCATAGGTAATACAAAACTACAGCCCATGCCTGCTAGAAGGCATGAGAATCAGCACATACATAACACACTAGCTCAAGAAGTAAACTTTCTGAACAACAGAGCAAAAATATTAAATGACTTCCCTCTGTAATATGCTTCTTTCATAAACAAAATCCTAAATTCCTAAGCTGCTGAGAACAGTAGTCCTCGAAGTGTGGCTCCCTCCCTGCAGCAGCAGCTGCAGCACAACCCCAGGATGTGAGGGGAGATGCCAGACTCGGCCCTGCCCCAGCCCACTGCACCAGAACCTTGGTCCTCCAGGGCCTGTCAGATAACAAATACTTTACTTTTTGAAGAGCCTCTTCTTCCAGTCTTCGTTTTTTTTCTAGTTGCTTGTTGAGATTTTTTACTAATCCACTACTGGAATACATATGTTCTTCTTCTGTACGAAACATGGATGATTTTGCTTTTTCATATTCATCTTGACGTTGCATACATAACAATTTTGCCTTTTTAAGAGCAGTTTCTGTTTCCAGCTACACAGAAAAGAATATTAAGTACAAAATATGAAACTGCAGTACAAATTTCTTTAGCATATTCAGGAATATGGATAAAACAGTATTTTAGAAAAACTACACAGTAAGCAGTTATACATGAGAAAGATAATTTTAGATAACCACAAATTGATATGTGATGCTCCATTATAATACTAACCATCTTATTTTGTTCCTGTTTCCAAAGTTCTTTTATTTCTTTCCTTTGTTTTTCCATTTCATTTTTTCTCCCAAGTAGAGGCTATAAAGGGTATTAAAGAAAAAAACAAAAACTTTATCGTATACTACTATAAAAAGAAATGTGTGTACTATACGTAAGGATTAATTTTTACCTGTACAAATTTGTTGGCTTGGAGAGCTGCAATTGTCTGTTGTAAAAGGTGACTGCTCTCTATGTCATTAAGAAGAGCACTAGTAAATACAGAGTGTAGTGGCATAAACTCCTAGAATTCAAAATTGAAAAACAAATTTTAGAATACAAAACTAGCTAATCATAAATGTGAATAAATGAGAAAAACACTAAAAATTATAGTGGCCATCAAGATAATCTGCATTGGGGCTGGGGAGATGGCTCAGTGGAATAAGCGCTTCCCTGGCAAGTGCAAGGGCCTGAGTTCAATCCCCAGTTCCGCAAAAAAAAAAAAAAAAAAAAAAAGATAATCTGGATAAAATTGCAGATTTCCTAGGGCTTTTTTTCATAGGGAACAGCTATTTATAGATTTAAATAAACTTATTTTTTCAACAAAAAATCAGCAATAAAATTCTTTGCCCTATTAACTGAGAGTTCTTGCTTTTGCAAAACAATATTTGGGATTTTTCTGAGTAGTCTCTCTTTTTTTAAAATCAAATTCTAGAAATTCACAGAGCACTTACTTGTAGTCCAATGTTAGCTCTAGTTGCCTCTGCCAGCTTCACGATATTTCTAGTGGACTCCAATTCTGAAAAGATGAAAAAGATATGAAAAGGCAAAACCTAACATTTTTTTTCTACCCATATTCTAGTTACTTGTAATTCTTCAGTTTAAAACATATCATACGGAATAAACTAAATTATGTATCAAGATATAATGTACTCAGAGTTTGGGGGGTTTTTTGGTATTGCAAATTAAACCAGGACCTCGCGCTTGCCAGGCAGGTGCTGCGCCACTGAGTTATATCCCCAGTCAATGTACTCGTTCTTAGTCATACATGCTTATCAAAACCAGCTTGGAAAGTTTTCAAAATACATTTGCCTAGACCTTGCCTCTTTAAGAAACAACCAAGGCTTGTATAGTGCCTCTAAGTTTATTCAGGTGATTCTGATTAGCACTGCCTATGAGAAACAGTGCAGTAGAAAGAATAAAGCTCTGGAAGATTATATTTTCCTCCACCTGCAGTATGATACCTTAGGCAAACCTGCTAAATGATCTCAGAAAAATCACTTGTCACAGTTGTAAAATGGAGGTTCTTGCCTTCTTCTCAGTAGTTTGTGTAATTAATTTAAGATAATGGATATGAAAACATTTTTTTCAATTATGAAACACTAGGGTAATATTAACTATCAAAAATCTACTACTTATACACTCTTTGGTGTTTTTATGTCCCTTTCTATATAACTCCTATTTGTCTTTTTGTGTCTAGGTCTAGTGGTTGGCCCACAATAAAATATTTATCAACTGTATCTAGTGTAAGGAAATCTCCGTTTCAAGAAAAGAAAGTGTAATGATTACAATAAAACAATTACTAACTTGGAATCATAATATTCAGTCAGCAGAAAATGAATCAAAAACAATTTAGTTCCTATACTGCAGAGTTAATCAGATGCTCCAAAGAACAACTTACCCAAGTTAAGCTTTTTTTCAACCCATGACACTATATTCTTGGTGTATTTTGACCACGTTTTAGCGTATGACAAAGCTAGTTCTACAGAGTCAGTGTTCTTTAACAACACGTTGTCTAGTTCAATAGGAGAAAAATTTCCTGAAAATAAACATGTCAATATATGTTATATATGGTCACACAGTAATTCAAAACAAACAAGTACTGAGGTTCTAGATGTTTTTCAATAAAAACTGGTTTTCAAATATTTAAGCAACAAGTTCATAATCAGAGTTTAAACATGAAATTGTTTCAAGTTAGAATGCATTTTTAACCTTAATATATATTTCTCTTATTCATTAGGTATAAGCCTAATATAATTCTTGCATCAGTCTACATGAAATTATCTATCTACTTTAATAGGGTTTCCCCTTAAAATTGCATTTATTTTGTATTTAAAATGAATAACTAGGTAAGAAGAGATTAAGTAATCTAAAACATTTTTGAAAGAAACTGCCAAATAATTAACAAAAAAATTGTAAGTACCCTCAGCATTACCTTTTTCATTGGATGAGTCCATTGAGTCCACAGAAATGTTTTCAAAAGACTTACAACATGGAAGAGAACAAATTTAAGATTAGGGAGAAGACACCAAACCTCTGCTTCAAAATTTTTTCACCTTAATTTGTTACTCTGCTAAAGAATTTCAAGTATTTAAAACTCAAAGGGCCTGAGAAGTCTGTTTAAATATCAAAACACTATATAAGAATTATATGGCTTTTTATTACTGCAGCTCACAAGATCCCAAAATGAGCAACTTTGTTTATTAACAGTATTAATGTAAAACTTTACATTCTGCAAATCCCTAAAATACTGGGAAGTTAAAGACAATCAAAGTAAGACTACTACCCAAATACATAGTATTGATCTATTTTGTTTAGTTATCTTTTACCGCTTTATTGTATGACAAACATGTCCTTGAAAGTTTATTAGATGGCTTATATAGAACTTTCTGGGGGCTGGAGAGATGGCTCAGTGGTATAAAGCACCTACTTGGAACAAGCTTGGCAAAGCACAGGGACCGCGGTTCAATCCCCCAGCACCACATGCCAGCCAGCCCCGCCCCCTGGTGGGCTGAGCTGGACACACACACGCGCGCGCGCGCGATAAATAAATGTTAAAAAAAAAAAATTTAAAAAAAAAAAATAAAAAAATTTTTAGAACTTTCTGTCTGTGATAATGGAAATGCTTTATGTATTTACTACTCCATATGGTAGTTACTAGCTACATGTTAACTACTTGAGTGTTTAAAAAGTGGCCAGTATGACTAAAAGTGAATTTTAAATTTTATTTATCAATTAATTAAAATATTAAAAAGTACATGTGAAACAAAAGTACATGTGATTAATGACTACAATGCCTTATTAGGTGGTGCTAAAAAACTACTTACAACATTTGTTAGATCTTAAATTTGATCTGCATGGTTGGGCAGTATGTAGTATACAAGGATTCAACACAAAAAGAATCAAAAACACCTAGGTCTGAAGTCTAGTTATATTAATAACTGAATAATAGGGCCAGTCAGATAGCTCAGCAGGCTGGACCGGGGCTCAAACCCCAGCATGCTGTGCCAGCCCCACTCCCAGGGCACACTGACACGGTGACTGAGACTGGGCGTGATGGCTTGACAGGCTGAAAACAGGAGGATCGCTATGAGTCTTAGCTGCATAGTGAGACCCTGTAGACCCTATGCTAAATACGTTAAAAAAAAAAAACCAAAAAACCTGAATGCTATTAAGCTGCATGCTTCAGCTCACCTAACTTTTAACTGGCCCTTCTGTGAAAGGAGGATAGAACACTATATTCATAATCCTTATCTGTTTTAAGGATTAGAATAATGCAGGCTTAGCCAAGTGCAGGGTACAAAGTAGGCTATTTTTAAAGGATATTTTTCAGGGCCATTAGTCAATAAGGTAGTTTTATAATTAGTATCAGTAACTTTTCAGTTGCAATGTTTAGGGCACATTAAAACCTTGAAAGAGCTCAGCGATATAGGTCAGCGGCACAGGAGGTCAGGATACCGAAAGAATTCCAGATCAATAAAAAAAAAAAAAAAAAAAATCCCTCAAAAAAAGAAAAGGTGCAAAAGAAAGAAAAAGGTGGAAAGAATTTTCTATCAGGAACTAATATACCTGTGTGCCACAGAGGCATATGAATAGAAAATTGATTTGCAAGTTGTTCCATGTATTAACAGTTTGAAAAGAATCATCATCAATAACAGTAAAATACTTAAAAGTTTTAAAGATTTCTTTATTCTCCTTCATTTCTCAAAGGTTGGCTATAGAAATAGTTCTTATATTTTTGTAATATTATAGTACATCAATACCTTAAGCAGCCATTCATTATTTTTACCATTTTAAAAAATGTAGCTTTTATATTATTTTGACATAGTATAAATTCATGACATATTTCCAGACATTTGTTGAAATCTTTTTTGGATCTGATATGTTCATGATGCAGTTTTTTAAACATCTTGTATTCAGTGGGAAAAAACACAGTCAATTCAAAGTATCACTAATACAAATCTTGAAAGCAGTACTCTGCATACTCCAACTGTATTCCCAATAAGAAATCCCAATCCTGTGACATACTTATTGGGATGCTCTCAGGGGCAGTTAAGACCTACAAGGATGTTAACAAATGTTTCATGGTAATAAACATAAACAGTAGGACACACGAGATTAACACTCTACTTTCTGCGTATATTTCTAAGTTTCACCAACGTTTAAGATCTATGGCAAATGGGCGGCTTGTCATGACATGCCATTTACTGCTAAGATGTCTCTAGGGTAGATGGATGTTCAAGAAGAAGGCGGTGGTGAAGGAAAGCAAGAGACAGG
>NW_004524650.1:6341820-6370094 GCF_000260255.1 Octodon degus | reverse complement strand
TGTAAATAGGATCACAAGTCCACATCTTGTACAGCAATTAACCACTAAGAAGAATATATGCAGTGTATTATTTGTTGAAACTGTCCTTCCGATTTGATTTGAAATTGTCTCATTGCTATCTGTTTGTCAATAAAACTTTGAAAAAAAATAAAAAAAAATATGAAAAGAAATAAAAGCACTTTAAAAAAAACAGTAAAAAAAAAATAAAGCAATTCGCAGAGATCATGAAACAAACAAACAAACAAAAAAAAAAGATCTATGGCAATATCTACAGGGAAAAATGGTTAAGAATTGTTACTAAAAGCTTGGACCTTAAAATATATCACTGGCTACATTAAATGCTATACAATTATTAGACATGTTCATTTATTTATTTAGTTAATTAGTTAACGTTCTGTGAAGGGTCTCAGCTTGAACTCATAGTGATCCCCCTGTTTTCAGCCTCCCAAGGTCCACGTCACTGTGTACTGGGGTGGTGCCGGCGCAGCATGTAGTGCCAGGGATCAAACCCTGGCCCCTGTGCTTTCCTACCTTAGACATGTTCTTTTAACAAGATAAAACATAACCAATTTACTGCTCCACAAAGCAATCATAAATAAAGTGAACTGTTTTATTTTTCTTAGCACAAAATAATAATTTGTCAATTTAAAAACTATCAGGCTGGAGAGAGAACTCAGCGGTCTGAGCACCTGCCTGGCAAACACCAAGACCAGAGTTCGATCTCTGGCACTGTATCCTGTGCTGGCCCGGAAGCCCAGGCATGTGCTGAGCCAGGCCCAAAACCAGGAGTGGTGGCACATGCTTATAATCCCAGCACTGGGGAGGCTGAGACAGGATCCCTAAAGTCCAAGTTGCACAGTAAGACCTTGTGCTGAGATTAAGATTGGTAAACAACTGAAACATTAAAAAGTATTAAAAGTTTTGCTGTCACACAAACTTACCTTATTTTCTCGAGAAACAGGCAGTCGTAATGATGAACCATTGCCTACATCTCCCATAAAGAAGTTTGTAAGGCTGTCCAGAGAGGTTAAAAAAAAAAAGGTAAAAAGACAAATTATTACACTTGCTACAAGCTTCAGATTCAATTTATCATCTAGAATAAATTATTTTACAATCCTGAGGGAAAAAACTCTTAAGAATCCATTTATATAAATCATAAACATGTGCCTTCTTAGGGAGAGCACAACAGCTGGGGTACAACGGCAGGGGTTCAATCCCTGGCATGCCATGTGTGCCAGCCCCACCTCTCAGGCATGCTGAGACAGCAAGAGACTGGGCATGGTGGCATGCACCTGTAATCTCAGCAGTTAGGAGACTGAAAACAGGAGAATCACTACAAGTCGGATCTACATAGTGAGACCCTGTAGCCCCTGCAGACTCTGTACTAAATACAAAAAACCCAAAAACAAAAACATAATCATTTACAAATGAATAGTGCCCTAAATATTTGGCCATAAAGACACCAATATAGTAATAAGGTAACACAGAATGCAGCTGTTCCAAAGCTGTGATTAAGCTAGATAATACTTCATTATATAAATATTCACAAAATTGGATTATATAATATACTCTAAGCCTTTTTTTTTTTTTTTTTTTGGCAGAACTAGGGATTGAACACAGGCCCTTGCGCTTGCCAGGGAAGCACTTATTCTACTGAGCCATCTCCCTGGCCCCTACTCTAAGCCATTTTAAGCTCATTTATTTAAATGACATTCCTCTACTTACATATTCCCAAAGGTAAATGCCAAAGTTTCAATGGAAGAAGACACTTCTTGGAATAGATCGTTTTTGTTTTCTTCATTAACTTCTGTAAAGTTCAGAGCTATGGGGAAAGGTTGGTTACAATAAGTAAAGGAGAAAATATTTTAAAGACTTACACAAAGTAATTTAATCTTTTAAAAATTCAACATTGAAAGACTGAGATACTGAAAAGCCTAGTAGAAAAAAATGGACAGAACTTTCAAGTCCATCATTACAAAAATCATACAAAGGAATCAATTTGAATAAAAGTAGCTACATTCTAAGCTGAATAATGCATGCATTGTGTAAACTGATAAATCTAAACAGCAAATTAATGTGAAAGTGATCGTAGAATGACAAGGATCCAGGATATAGGACACGTCTTTATAAAAAGAATGTTTGTGCTATTTTTTTCTTATTGACTCTGGCTAGACATTTATTTTGTTTTGGTTTTTAACTGGTACTGAGAATTGAACCCAGGACTTTCATACTGAGATACATCTCATCTTATTTTTTATTTTGAAGCAAGGTCTTGCTAAATTGCCCAGCCTGGGTGTGAACTTGCGATTCTCCTGCCTTGGACTCCTAATGTGCTGGCATCTTTCTGGTATTTTAAAACATAGCTAAATACTCAGAGGCTCACTCAGTTACTATGAACTACCTATAATTGAAGCCATATATAAATTTGACATACCATAAAAGCTATAATGTAGCATATTACATTTTAAAAAACCCATTCTCTTACAAAGTTCAAATTCCTATTTATCTGCAGTCTTGGTACTCTTAGGCTTTGAGGTCCACATTAATTGACATAGAAAAGTTGCTTCATTTACATCAAAGATATAGGTTGTATTTTTGTTAATGCAAACTGTGAAACACAACTGGAAAAAAGGCACCTTAATTTCTGGATGTACTCGTTAAAAGCCCAAACACAATTTATGAACACAAAATTTGAAGATTGAACTGGTCTTTTTTTAAATTAACCATGCTGGTTCCCTGCCCTGTATCATTCTTTTAAAGATCCTTGCCAGTAAAGAAAAGGAAGAGAGGCCGTGTAGACATAAGCCACATATTCTGGGGTACACCAGTTGTTTCTAATCTTGGATAGGAATTTTTGAAAACGAACTTGACCCCATCACTGAAGGATTTAGATTTCATGTCTGAAGTAAAGCATAAATATTTTTTCAAAACCTCTCTCCATATTCTAATATGCAAATAGGGTTGGAAAGCAAAAACTTCTAGACAGCAATGTATTAAACCTAAAGCTTATCAGCTCCATGAAATTAAAGCCAACATTTTACATGTAAAACCTCACAGATTTGGGAGACTAAAGTCCATACTTGTCAACTCCCTAATACAAATCTCTAATAAATAATACAAACAAAAGGAAAAACTTAAGAATCACTGTAAATAATTTAAAAAATATTATTAGACTTCTGTCTAAGATGGAGAAACAAGTTATAGTTCTTCTACTTAAACTAAAAACAAAAACAAAACGTCTACAAAACTTAATAAATGATTTTCAAGACACTGAATTACCAGGCAACAAATGACAATAATCCCTGACAGAGAAGAAATAAAACACAACACACTTACAAAAAGTATGCCAGCTTACTGCTAAATGTCAGACAAAGTGGATTCCTAAGCAAAAGATAACCAGAGCTGGAAAGTAAGTCATTTTATGAAGAAGGAATCAAGGGCCGGCCAAATAGCTCGGTGGATTAAACTACCTGCAAGAAGGCACAGGAGCTGGGGGTTCAATCCCCAGGCCTGCAATGCCAGCCCAGCCCCCCCACCAGGGTGGGGGTGGGGCTGAGACAGCAACTGAGACTAGGCGTGGTGGCACACACCTGTAATCCTAGCTCTTGGGAGGCTGTAAACAGGCGGATCACTATCACTAAGAGTCTGATCTAGTAGTGAGACCCTAAACATCCTATAGACCTTTCCCTAAGATAAAAAAATTTTTTAAAAAAGGAATCAGTTCCTCAACAGGATCTAACAGAGCTATACATTTATGCACCTAACAAGTACAGCTTCAAAATGCACAAAGTGAAAATTGATACATTTGCAACAAGAAACAGTGATAGCCAGAAATTTCATAACCCACTCAATAGAGAGAACACAGAAAATAAGGACAGGAAAGCTTTGAATAATACTATCAACTACCTTGACAAGACATGTATAGAACGCTATTCAGTAACAGCAAAATATATGTTCTTTCCAAATGAATATTTACCAATATATCATGGATCATAGAGCAAGTTTCAATGAGTCTCAAAATATTCAAACTAGGCAAGATGGAAATAAGTAACAGATTTCTGAAAACTTCTCAGATATTTGGAAACTAACACCCTGCTTTAAAAACTCATTGGTCAAAGAAAAAAAAGTAATATGTACAAAGTGAAAATGCAAACACAACATGTCAGATTTGTGAAGGGGGGGTGGGAAGTAAAGGGAAAGGAAGGATTTGTAACAGGGAAAACCTTATCTTAATGATGATAGTCTCACAAGAATATGTAGATATCAAAATTTATCAAATTGTCTTCTTCAAGTAGGAACAGTTTACTGGATATCAATTATACCTTAAACTGTTTTTAACTTTTGTTGGGAAGTAGATATGTAACATAATACCACCAAAGTGGTACCTTTAACCAGTTAGACATTAAAGAAAAACACTATCCAAAATTCCAGAATATTTCTTCCTATAAGTATACTTCATGGCATTAAACATGACTAGGAGATTAAAATTAATAATAACTGTAAGTGCTGAAAAGACTTGAACTATTTTTCCTGTTATCTTCATGTCTACTTAATTAGGTTGCACCAACCTAAAAAAAATTCCTGTCACTGTTTTTGCCTCTAATTTTGTCTATTTCTAATATCCCTTCTTTTGTTACTGCTTAGTGTTTCACAGAAAAGCTTGACTCCTTTCCAATAATTCCTCACACTTTTGCCTATATTCGACAGAATGTTAGGCTATATCAGTATTCCTATTTCGAGCCTTCACTACCTCCATTCAATTAACATTTTTTCTTACAAATACGGAATACTTTCCTATGTGAAAAAAAAAATGTTCAGTTTAACATATTTACTCTGAAACCTATGATCCAATCTAATTTACTACTTCTTCATTATCAAACTTCTATCAACAGGTCATGCTACTACTTTCACTTTCAATCCTGAATGCACCAAGATTTGACTTTTTTTTTTTTTTTTTTTTACCCAGTTCAGTTATCAGGTACTGGAAACCAGTTTCTATGAAGAGTCAGAGTAAATATTTTAAAATTTTCAGGCCCTATGATCTGTTGTAATTACTCAGTTCTGCTGAAAGAGACCATAGGTGCTAACATAAATGAGTAACAATGGTGGTGTTCAATAAAGTTTTACTTACAAAAATCAGGAGGCAGGCCAGGTTCAGTCCACCAGCCTTAGTTTGCTGACTCCTAAGGGAAGGAATTCCAAAACCAGTCTTCCTAGGTTAAGTCCTACTTACATTTCTCTTCTCTTTCTTTTTCTTTTTCTTTTTTTTTGTATTTGGTACAGGGTCTACAGGGTCTGAATATGTAGATCGGACTCATAGTGATCCTCCTGTTTTCAGCCTCCCAAACACTGGGCACGCCACCATGCCCAGTCTCAATCAAAGTCTCAGCATGCCCCAGGGGCAGGGCCAGCAAGGCTTGTGGTGCGGGGATTGAACCCCACCCAACCCTTGCACTCTGCCTAAGCTGGCACTTGAATCTGCTGAGCTCTCTGGCCGGCCCCCTACCTACATTTCATAACTCCTCTATGCAACTGTTTCTTCATTTATAAAACTGGGATAATTATGCATTTTAAGTCATTGTGAAAATTAAATGTAGATACATACAAAATAGCCTGATATATACAAACTAGTCAATGTATACTAGCTATTATTTTCATACACTACTGAAAAATTGTCAACAATAACTTTCTATTTGTCAAAAATGGAGCTTTTACATTTCTTGTTGTGTAGGTCTTGCTTTTGTCTTAGTCTTAACCATCCAACATAGAAGTGTGAAAACGAAGTATGGAGAGTGAAGCCATACTGATATGATGAGCCGTAAAAGGCTCAAGTCAACAACTTCTGATATTGCCAATCTTACGGAAAACCCACTATTATTATGGACTACTGGACTATACTGGAATATTTTGCTGAATTCACGCAACTATAATATTTAAATAACAATGGAATGCCCTTCTCTGACAAAACTAAACAAAAAAAGGGAACACAAATGAACGACCATCTTGTGTCTGTATATCCAAAATAGGATAGATATACAGCTGTATTCTCTTAATTCAATGAATAGAAAGATTTGTTCTAACAGTTTTTGTAAACAGGGTATCATGTCTGCATCTTGTACAATGAATAAGACAACAATATGCAATGCATTAATTATTGAAACTGCCCTGCTAATCAGATTTGGAACTGTCTCATTGCTATTTGTTTCTCAACAAAATTATTTTTTAAAATGGATCTTTTCCCCCTTATTTTTCTATAATTTTACTACCTGATATCTGAATAACCTTGGACAAACCTCCTTCTGTGCTCCAGATTCATATGCAAAATGGCACATTACTGAGAGGAACTGAGAAAACAAATCTAAAGGATATACAGTACAGTGCTTGATATTCAATAGACTTGAGTTCCTTCCTAAGTTCTATATCTATCTGAAGATAATCCGTATGTCATGGTTCTCCCCACTGGGCCGACAGTCTCATCTTGCTTTCTTGTCTATACATTATTCCTACACAAATTCACTCACTTTCATACCTTTTGGGTAATGAATCTTTAAACCACTTGTCTAGTTGAAACCTCTGAGCCCCAACCCCACATTTCTAACAGGCTTTTCTTTACATTTTTTTTTCTCTATTAATTATCTGCTCTTTTCAATTCATTGGTGGGCTCATTATGTTTGCTTTCAATACTTCTAAAATATAAGATATGAGTAATATATGTAAGAACTCAGTAACTGATAATAAAAAGTAACAACTCCAATCAATGAGAAAAGAATAATTACTGATAAAGTAACCAGATATTTATAGATTTATAAAGTATCAAATATTCAAATTTAATAAATGGTATCTAAAAACATCTGGAAAAATTCTGTAATTTCACAGCAGGGAAGACTAACGCCTACAACCCAGAAACCAAAAAAATAAAAAAGATTAATAAAACTTAAAGGCAAAAATAAAGTATATCAAAAGAAAAAAGGTCAAGAAAATGTACAATTTATATCAAAGTGTATGGACTAATTTTATTTATACAAAAAGAATTTTTACAAATTTATACTGAGGAAAGATTAACCACCAAGAGAAAAACAGATAAAAGAACAATTCACACAAAAGGATGTACAAGTCAGCACAAGCCTGTAATCCCAGAAATCTGAGGCTGACATAGGAAAATAATGAGTTCAGGGCCAGTGTGGGAAACTGAGCCATGAAGCAAAACACTCGCAAAATTTCAAAAACCGGTCAGGGATGCAGTCAGTGCAAAGGCCATAGGTTTGATTCTAAGTACACAAATAAACAAACAAGACACATAAATGACTCTAAAACAAAATGGCTTTCAAGCTACAAGCAAAATAAGGGAAAGGCAAATCAAATCCATCCTGAGAAACCAATTTTCACTGACAGCCTAGAAATCAAAGCTCAGTAACTAGCACTCCTGGTAAAGATAATCAGCTTCTTTGGCACTGCTACAGGAAGGTCAGAAGCTGAACAGAGGACTTCTAACAATACCAAAGAATATCAACACACAGAGTCACCAACTGAGTGATTGCCTATCTAAGAATCTGCGTAACTACTTATTGAAGCACCATTCGTAATGGCAAAGAGTGAAAACAAAGCAAACACCTATTAGTGATGAACTGGTCATTAAATTGTACATTAATGGACTACCATGTAGCTTTAGAAAAATAGAAAAAATTAGTAACAATAAAAAAAATGGAAACTATCTGTATAAAAAGTAGGTTAAAGAGAATACATGTATTTGCATGTATTTATGTCTGGAAAAACACACAAGAGAACAGTAATAGTTGTTATTTATCCAGGGAATGAGTAGCTAAGGGTCTGGGGTAGGAAAAAAATTTCAATGTAGAATACTCTCTTATGTTATTTTCATTTTGAATTGCATGAATGAGTTACATATGAAAACAGGTTTGCAGAACAGAAAAAAAAATACGAGGCTTCCACAATCTTGGAGATATAATTAGGCTTATTTTTCTATTTTAGTTGCCAGTTTTTAGGGCAAAATACAGACTGAAAACCTATAGTTTTTTTCCTTTTATATTACCAATAAAACTGACCTAAAGAAATAAAAAGTATAAATATTGATACATCATAAATTACTGAATTCTGAAGATGTTTTTATCTACTTCAAAAATAGCCAATATCTTTCCTACCATATTGCAGAAATTTGTCACACTGAACTTCCTGTATGGAAACAGGAGACACAGGAAATACAAATCACTACTAGAACGAATAAGGAATAGTTAAGGATTTTTCTTTTAAAGTTATTACAAAGTAAATTCCGCATTCAAAATAAAATAAGGGCAGGTTAAGGTTTCAATTTTTTGATCAGGCATGGCAGTGCATGCCTGTAATCCTAGCACTCTGGAGGCTGAGGCAGGAGGATTGCTTTGAGTTCTGAAGTCAGCCTGGACTACAAAGTCAACCTGAACTGCCCAAGGAAACATGGTCTCAAAAGCAATAAATAAATAATAAATGCTCAATTTTTCATTTTTTATGAAGTAGACCTCATATATTGAAATCTGTATTAACACAACATTATACATCTTTGATTCTAATGTTATTCTGCATTTTATTTCCTTTTGTTCTCTTTTGCCTCCCTTTCCTTCCTTCTAGTTCGGTAAACATGAAAAATGCATTTTACCAGTAAAACCTACAAAACAAATTAATTGCTCATATCAACTGTCATTTTGTAAAAATGTAATCTGAGTGTTAGATTAAATAAATGATCTAAATGCTCACCATAGTCCTTTGGCTTTTTGATCTTG
Source organism: Octodon degus (assembly GCF_000260255.1). NCBI lineage: Eukaryota > Metazoa > Chordata > Mammalia > Rodentia > Octodontidae > Octodon > Octodon degus. The sequence goes on along the minus strand of NW_004524650.1, from coordinate 6,361,320 downwards.
TTTCAAGTTTCTAAAATAAAGATGTTACAGGTTTCTTTTTCCTTTCTTTTGGCAAAGAAGAAAGTATGTGAAGCACTTAGATCGTTTAGCAAAGGATAGACACTAACAGTGGTTTTCACCCATCCCTTGCCTTACCAAGTTTTGAAAAGTAAATTGCCATAAAATGATTAAATAAACTATTCTGCAGGTCACTGGGCGTGTTTCATTTGCAACACCAATATATTTTTGGAGGGCTTCCATATAAACAGAGGGGACAGGGAAGGTGGTTTTATTGAAAAACACAGACTTCACTCAAAGAAAACACATTTAAAGTTTTCTAATCTCACCCAATTTTCCTGGTGCAGAGTAAGTTTCATAACAACAAAGTAATCTTTCCCTTTAAAATTTTAAGCAACACAAAAGTAAAATAGTAACACTGACTCCAAGTGTAAAGACAGTCATTGTGGGAAAGTGCAAAGAAAGACTGCTTTACCTCACAGATAAAAAGATCTTGAAGGTGGCGGCTGAGAGGCCTCTCTCAAGTCTGTGTCTGGAATGTGGACACCAACCACACTGGAGCACTCCTTCCCCAGGACATCCTGACTGCGCACAATAGCCACTGACAACAATTGAAGTAGGTGGCTATTTCCAAGCATGGAAATTTTACTATCTATAGACACAAATTTCCCTATCTAAGTAATGTTAAATAGCACTTGTAAACAATCTATTTAAAAACAAATTTGGTTATTAAGCACCTTTTTAAAAAAGTCACAACAGAAGCTACCCATGTTTCTTTCCCACTTAGAATCATCTTCAGTGTAATTTCCAGTACAATAAAAAAGCAAACTAAATAAACAGAATAAATCTACATCATGGGTGTGTGTGTGTGTGTGTGTGTGTGTGTGTGTTTGCGCGCGCGCGCGCGCATATGAACCATTTTACTGGCTGTTTTATTTTCTCTTCCCGCCTCATCCCTTCACATTTGCTCTTTGGTCTCCCCAAATAAAGTGTGGCCACCAACTGTTCACTTCACCTCTACTAGATGGCCCCGTGAAGCAGCACATACTCATGGCTGGGGCTTCTGAGAGGTGAAGGTCTTGGGGGCACTGCTTCGTGCACTGGTGAGAACACAGCTGCTGGGAGGTGAGGCCTGGCTGGGGGACGGGGGCTCGGGGGGGCATGGCCTAGAACCATCTGTCCCCTTCCCCCAGCCCTCTGCTTCCTGCTGCCTCCAAGCCCCGCTGTTAATAGTACTCTGGCTTGCAGCCGGCCGAGTACAGACTGAAACCTCTACCAACTGTGGGCAGTAACCTCTCCTTATTTAAGTTGTGGGTTTTGTGTTTGTGTCTCAGGGAGCAACTAGGATTCCAATCAGCATGCTCTTCATATCCAGAGTTCTTATTCAGGGGCCTACATGGCAGCCTGAGTCTTCCACTACTCCAGCCAGTTAAGGCCTACGTTTGACCTTTAAAGTCAGGACAGGCATCCCTTCTCCCCAGATAAACCTGTCTTTTCTTCACTTTACCTCAGGTGTTCCCTCGGAGACTATGCACACCTCTACCACAGAACTGGCTGTGACTGTCTTTCTGACTCCACTACTCCAGTGCTATCCTTAGGTCACTTTTTATGGTTCCATTACTTGAATCCATATTTCTTATCAGTGACACTTTACACTGAAAATCACTTCTTAAATCTGTCCTTTTAAAAATCAGATCATCTCCTTAATTACTAAATGTTTCTCCAGTTTGTCTCTGTCTCTAGATTTCTTATCAATCTATCTATTCTGCAAGCTCTGAATTAATGCCACACCCTTGTTTTATCACCTACACATTATTTTTTTTTTCACCTACACATTATTAACAAGCCTTTACCTTCGAATTCAAATTTTTCTATAATCCCTAATCTTCACCCTGTCTTGTATCTTGTCAAACTGACATCTTTATCTTCCCGTCTGTATGACACCATTACACTGATATTACCAGGTTCTGGCCTTAGTTCAAAGCCTTCAGGCCTTATCAAGACCATTATTTCTAACCACCTCATAACTGGTTAAATACTCTCTTCATTCCTTCTTATAATACCTCTAATTACCCAATGAAGCTCTGCATAGTAATTTCAACAATTTTGAGTGGCAAGTCAATCCAGAAGATCATGTCTCAATTCTTCATTCTGTGTAATACATTCTTCTCTCATTGTTGGGGTACATTCCCAACACTCAAAATGAAGGAAGGAAAGGTTTATTTATTTAGTTCAGTTACTGGAGGTTTCAGTTCATACTTGGCTGGCTCCAAGACACAGTGGCACATGGTAGAGAACTATCTTTCATAGCAGTGACAAAGAACAGAAAGCAAAATGGAGGAGTAGCAGCAACAATAGCAACAGCCTCCTTTATCATCCATAGGCTGAGTGTAGTACTCACACCCATAATCCCAGCAGTACTCACACTCATAATTCCAGCAGTACTCATACCCATAATCCCAGCCGTAGGTCATGCATTAATCACAAACTCTAGAACTCTGCCCCAATGACTGAATGAGGGTTTGGGGAGACAAATAAACACAAACCATAACACACAAATGTACATATATAATTTTATAATTTAATTTCATTTTCAGATCTTAAATCTTTTTCTCCATTTGGTTCCAACACCAACATAAAAAATGATTCCTGTACACTAATAAACTCAAATGTGCATGAATTTGTTAGCAAAATAAAAATTTTAATCATCTGGTTTGTGTTACTATTTTTACAGTGCAGCCAAATAAAAGTTTAATTTTTAAGCTTTCCTTGTGACCTAGCTGTAATATTTAAATATCAAAGTATAGATACATAATCCTCTCCCCCTTTTTATACTGTATTTGGTACAGAGCATCACTATATGAACTCCTAATGATCCTCCTGCTTTCAGCGCCCTAGCACTGGGATTACGGGTGCATGCCACCACACCCGGTCTCAATGGCCAGCTCAGTGTGCCTGGGGGCAGGGCTGGCCCAGCATGTGGTACCAAAGATCAAACCCCAAACCCTGGTTCCTGTACTTGCCTAAGCAGGCACTTTGTTCACTGAGCTATCTACATAACCTTTGTTGATCCACTTACATAAATGCCATAAGAGGACATGGCTATAGAATCACTATGTCCAAAAGTACCATTTGAACCATGCCTACCTACAGAAACCTACTTTTAATATATCTTCCTTACCTTTCACTTTTGCAGTAAGTACTTCTGCAGCATTCTGTAGATCAACAGAATTGAGGTTCTGATGCTTACTCATTACAGACTTTAAAACACAGAGAAGTTCCTCGAGACGTATATGAATGACTTCTTTAAAGCAATCTTAAAATGAAAAAAATTACATGTTTGTGAAGTAAAATTCTGGAAAGCTAGGCTACAAAAAATGTGAAGCACATTTTACAAAGAAAACATTGGTTTCACAACTTTTTGCTACTACACATTCAATTGTATTTTTACTACTGTAATTATATATATATATATATATATATATTATATATATATGTAATTATTATAGCCCTCAGGAAATCCTTAGTCATTTTAATTAATTATGAATGTCAATGGCTCTCTCAAGTACGGTCACTTTACTGTAGTGCTTTCTTTTTTTGTTTTTATCTAGATTTCCTATAAGGAAACTATATACAGTGTTTTCTGTCTTACGGTTATTATTATCACATAGTTTAACACATACCCATTGGCCTGAACCACCACTGTGTGGCTTGCACCACTGGTGGCAGAAAGTGGTACAGTAACACATGGGATAGTCATATATGTACCACAAATGGTTCAAGCCACCTTGCAGTGAGACATTCAATTATGCCTCGTGTGGGCGAGCATGTTAATGTATGACAACAAAGTTAAAATCCCTAAAAAGTCTGATAATATTAAACAATATTTTAAAAAACACATGTTAATTTTCTACATTGGAATTATTTTCATTATCAGTTATTGGAAGCCAGTTAACTCAGAGATATATATGGACCATCATTTGATCTTTTTATTTTTAAAACTGTGATACTGATTACATGATTAAATATACAGATCTTTAATATATTTTCATACTTTTTAGAAAAACAGAATTAGTTACCAATGATGAAAAGTTGATGGATCATTAAAAAAGACCCAGAAGTCTGCCTAGTCCTGAAAAGGTAAGATTTGTTTATACCAACCCTTTCTTTCTCCTTGGCCCTAGCAGCTGAAACAAAACAGTGCTGTCCTCCTAGATATGCATTTGTCCTAGGACTCACTAGTCTAAGCCCAGTGCACTCTACTCAAGGATGCAAGGAAGAGCTTTACAAGCCCTGTAAATTTGAAGACCACGTAACTTACCACTGAAACCAAACCATTTTTGTGAGTAAAATCAATGCTACTCAAAATCATACTGGCACAAGCAGCGTATTTCTGGATCACTAAAACATATAATCTTAACACTGAAGTAATCCTCAAAGAGTTTGAAAGGGAACCACCTTAAAAAACAGTATTTTGATATAACTTTATTTTTGTAATCTTCTACAGAACTAGTGTTTAACAATGATTAATATTAAGTGTTCAGCATGTGCTAGGAATTCTTAAAAACATTTAAAGGATGTATTATCACATTTAATGTCCACATCCATCTTATTTATATAGTTAATCTAAAAATCTCCATTATATAGATGAGAAAATTGAGGTACACCTACATTCATTAAATTATGCACCTGGATTTTAAAGCTAGGGTATATTATTCCAGCATCTATGCTCTTAATGTTATACTGTTTCCCTATACCAATAGCTTAAAAAACAGGACACATTTGATGTACACAAATTATTCATTTTTTCAGAAATATTAAAAACTACAGAATAAAAAACAAAAATAAAATAAAGTAAAATATGCCATCATCATCCATCACACACTCTATTCACAGCCATGTTAAGAAAAAGCAGAGTTGGCAAGATAGCAGGAACTGGGGTTCAATCCCTGGCACCACATGCCATGCCAGCCACCAAGACCTGGCATGGAGGTGCATACCGGTAATCCCAGTGCTGGAGAGGCTGAAAACAGGAGGATCACTATGAGTCAGAGCTGTGTAGTGAGACCCTGTACCAAATACATTTTTTAAAAAAGGGGGCCAGGGAGATGGCTCAGTGGAATCAGTGCTTCCCTGGCAAGCACAAGGGCCTGAGTTCAATCCCCCGTTCTGAAAAAGAAAAAAAAAAACAAAAAAAAACAAAGCACATTCTCTAGGAAGCTGAGGCAAGAGCCTCGCCTGGACAACTTAACTTAAACTTCCTTTTCAGTCTCAAAAACAAAAAAGGCCAGGGTTGTAGCTTGGTGAGAAGGTCCTGGGTTCAAACTGCAGTGCAGAAAAGAGGGAGTGGGAAAAGGAGAGAGAGTATAACAACAGAAATGCATATATCAGGGCAAGGAGTATTTCAGGGAGAAGTAACAAAGAAAAGTAGTCCACGTAGTGCTGGAAGCAGAGAGAACACAGCACTGTCCAGGAGAAAATCTGAGTCATTCACACAACAAATTTTATTGTTGACAGAAAAATATAGAAACCTATATAGATGGTCAAATGGATTAGTATATACAATGTTATTTCTTCTCTGTCAGAGGATGCTTTAAAAAGACACCCTAGTATTTATTTAACACACATACCTAGCATCCAAATCTTGGTTTCTAATACTCCAATGAAAGGAACCAGAGTTTTTTAGAGAAATAGCTGATTCTAGGACAGTGGTAGAAAATATATAAACTGAGCCAGAAACATCTGATAGTATCAGAAAGAAAGATTTCTTTTTAAAAAATGAGAAGAGTATGGATGTGATGATACTCCAGTAACTGTCAACATAAATGGTTACTAATTTAAAATTCATTTTCCTACAAAGCCCTTATAAAGTAATAATGAAATTGTTCCAAATCAACATATCAAAAAAGCATAACTAAGTTATGCACATTGTAGAAAGACCTAAAATTCCATTACAAATAATTTTAATTCCTATGACCAAATACCTTTCTGATGCCTATAAATCAACCGAAATGAACAAGACAAAGAAAATGTTATTAACAAAGATTCATAAACTTTCCTATATATTTTGGTAAAGGGTCAACTACTAGGAAATCAATATATTCTGATATCACTTCACCTTGGATTTCATAAATAATAAGCCCTCAACTATTTGGACCTTAAGTGGTACAATAAGAAGTTCCATTTTTAGGGCTGGCCAGATAGCTCAGCGGACTAAAGCACCTGCTTAGGCAGAGCACAGCAGGCTGGGTTTGATCCCCAGTGTGCCTGCGGGCCCTGCCTCGGGGCTCTCTGAGACAGGTGATTAAGACTGGGAGTGGTGGCAGGCACCTGTAATCCCAGCACTTGTAAGGCTGAAAACAGGAGAATCACAAGGGTCTGATCTGTGTAGTGAGACCCTGTAGACCCCATAGACCCTGACCTAAATACATTAAAAAAAAAAAAAAAAAAAGTTGCATTTTTACTTTTTTTGAGGCAGAGGCTCACTTTGCAGTTCAGGATGTTCTTGAACTGACCATATAGCCCAGGCTAGCCTCAAACTCCGGGCAATCTACCTGACTCAGCTGCCTGAGTGCTGGCATCACTGGTGTGTGCCCCTACACTACAACTTTAGCAAATGATCTTTTTCCCTTGAAGTCCTCAAACTCAGTTGAAGCAAAACTTCTTAAGCTAAGAATGTAATTTTATAAGAAGTTCTAAGGAATTTAAATAGCACACTAACACTACTTCTGCTTGACTCCCCAAACAAAACACAAACAAACAAAACAGTAGCACAACTAAAGCAAGAAGTGACTAACAGTGCCCAATAATGAAGAAAAGAAAGTAGGTGCTTGGCTGAGCAGAAAGCCAACAGATTTAGATTAAGAAGCCAGGGTTCCAATCCTGCATGCGCCACATCCTTGAAATGGTCTTAGAAATATATGAAATTCTTGACTTCTCTGATCTCAGATTTATCAGCAGTGAAAGACAATAAAAATATCTGTCCTGCCAACCTTATAAGGTAGTTCTGAATATCAGATACATTTACTAAAAATGAAATTGATTACTATCTTATACACAGTAGACTACTAGTAAACCTGTAAGCTGTTCACACTAAATATTTTCAAAACAGATTACCTCACACAGAACTGTATTCAATAAAAACACAGCCATGCCCCTCAATAGTCTGGCTGACAGCAAACATTAAAGTTTAAATTTTATTTTACATGTAAAATCCAAATAAATTACTTGGAAGTAAAACAGCCATTAAGGACATACTTTATAAAGATGTGTATACCTATCAATTTAGTATATTTATTCTTATAACAAAATATAAGCTAATATTTAAATGGCATAGTGGCCACTCTGGAAATAAAATGTTTATAGTACTTTTTTTTAATGTATTTAATACAGGGTCTACAGGGTCTCACTATAGCAGACTGGACTCACAGTGATCTTCCTGCTTTCAACCTCCCAAGCACTGGGATTACAGACATGCCACCACGCCCAGGCTCAATCACAGTCTCAGTGGGCCCGGGGGCGGGGCTGGCACAGCATTGGGGGTCAAACTTGAGCTCTGCCTAAGCAGGCACTTTAGTTTGCTGAGCTATCTGGCTGGCCCTATAGCACACAGGTTTTATAAATGTGAATATAATTAAGTTCAACAAAAATCCTAACACTAAATTATCTAGAACAGTAAAATAATAGCCCAAAGTTTATGTACCATCCCTGTAATATGATAATCCGAATTTTAATTTATTGTTTCACCAATTTATGCCATTTACTTTGTTTAATTCAGTTTATCAAGTGAAAACAGATTATCCAGTTCCACTTTTTGGTTCTCATGAATTAACACAATAACAGTGTTTACACTGCAAATATTTCACGGAAACACTTAAGTAAATAGATGGAAAAATGTTTTCCTTGATTTAAAAAAAAAAAAAATTTGACAATTTTTAGGTTAGCCTCCTAATTTGACTTTTAATCTCTAGAGCAGTGGTGGTGAACCTAAGGCACAGCAGCCGTTTGTATCACTGAAAGCTTTAGAAGGTTTACCATCACTGCTCTCAGGAAAATGAAAACAAGTCAGAAAAAAGAGCACAAGAATTTAATGCCTAGAAATTTCTCTTTTTTGTTGTAATGATTTTTGAATTTATAAGATAAAAGCAAGGCCTGAAGAATAATAGCTTTCACTTGTGGAATGTATGAATAGCAGCTGAAATTTTAAAACACTCTTGAGCTTTACCTATATGATCTCTTAATCTTGCCCCCAATTCCAACAAAGTAGGCACTACTATCTCCTGACAGATGCAAAAATTAAGGTTAAAAAAAAAAAGAAATAGCTTGCCCAGGGTTAACAAGTAGCAGAATGAGGATTCCACCTCAGGTATTCTGTCTCTAAAATCTGTATTCTTAATTACTACGATATACTGTCTCATGGATAAAGAGATTATGGCTAAATGACAGCTATTCTACAATGAGTGGCTTAACTAACAGGCTTATTAACTTCAAATGAATGTGCTGGTTGCCACCATAAATGGTGTTAAATTATGTAAACCATTATGGGTAAGCAGAGGTGACCCCACCTCCTTAAGAACTGATACAGACTTCATAAATAAGCTATTTGAGTTTTATACAGCTCATTCTTCAAAGATTCATGACACACCTTCTATTCATTGATCCATAACCTATCAACATTCACATTAAGTTTTCTTAAGAGATGTTCATTAAAAGTCATTTCTAAAAATGTTTACTTCTAGACACAGCAGGAGACATCTGGGCTAGCAATTTACATGTTTCTAGTATTTTCACATTACTGTGAAGCCAAAATTAAGAATTACCAAAATAAAATTAACACTCACTGAAACTTGTCTAAAAAAAAAAAAAAAACCAACCTGTGTATCTTCTGCACGTAACCTCGGGGAGGGAGACAGAGTTAATTTACAAGACAAGAAAAGACAGGACTGCAAACAAAAGTGCAATTTACACAAAACTACTGATAACCATGTAACAACTATGTAATAATATTTTCATTTAACTCCTGTTTAATAAAATTTGCGCAACAACAGTTCTGTAAAATCTAGAACTTAGATTAAATCAGAAGCAATCATTTAAGAGATCACAACTGTTTTCACAAAATAATGCTCAAATTAGAAGATATTTTTAAAAATTAAAGCACTTAGTTCATCTGAAACTGGTGATAAACTTTATCAACCTGTCTCCTCTAGTTAAAAACCACCCTTACCAAAAAACAAAAAATTGCCAGTCACAATGGTAAATTTTCATTAAAATGCCCTTTAAAGACAAAGCTGCAAAACATATTATACTATTTCCATGCACTGATTTGTAAAAAAATTATATTTTGCATTATTTCAACTGGCCTAATTTAAAAGCCTGCACTTCTCAGATTCTAACATTTCAAGCTTCCTTTGATGATATTCTGCCCGAGAATGGAAAGGACATACTCTAAGTTATTCTATAAGCAAGAAGAACATTTATGAATCTGTTATTTAGAATTCAGAACACATTACTCCTCAGAGGGGGTCAATAAACCTAAATTAATACTTAGATACAATACGTATTAATCCAGTTTGTAATTAGACATGAAATACGTGTATCTTCAGTGTTTTAATATAAGATGCAAAATTTACCTGTTATTATTCTTAATATATCTTAATGACACAAGATAGAGATCTAAAAAATCAAAATCCACAGCTGCTACTTGTGGACAGTGCTTGTATATGACTACAGGGTAACCCACCCTGGAGAAGTAGTATCACCAAACTATCACTGAATGCTGTGCTCCCTCATCCTCCAATCTCTCCTAACTGAGCTCTCCACAATGATTCCAAACTTAATTTTTTTTCAAAAAAAGTACACATATCTTCACCATATTGAGGATCCATAGCTCTTTGACAAACACTGACTTTTTCTATTTAGTTTCGTAACAATGATGGAAATTTTCACAAACATCACATTTAAGCTAGCCATCCTTGGGGCCAGGGAGCTGGCTCAATAGAATAAGTGCCTGTCTGCCAAGCGTAAGGTCCTGAGTTCAATCCCCAGTGCCACCAAAAAAAAAAAAAAAAAATAGTGCTGAACATAAACTAGCCATCCTAAAACACATACATCCTAGATTCTGGGTGGAAGGAGAGGGAATGCCTGTAAAGCATATTATATAATGTTAAAAACACATACTTGACTTCTTCAGCTTCAAACTGTCAAAATTCAGAAAAATGTAAATTTCCAACTCCAATCAAATTTTGAATCATCAAATCAGTAAAATGGTCAAGTGCCTTGTTAACAAAAAACTTTGTTATATTCCAAAGTTAGCAGCAAAAGTATCTAGATGATACCTAAATAATACAATTCTCTTTCCAGATTTTTTGCTACTCTTTACACCAATTTAAACAAATTGTACAATTTGGGTAGAAAAGATCTGTGGCTCAAATCAAAGAAGTTACTACAAAGCCAAATCAAGGAAAGGGATTTCAAACAATCTCCAATTTCTATGTAATATTTTTACAATTTTGCCTCAGTAACAACTTTTGCTGTTTCCTTTAAATACTGCTCAAACAAGAATTCATCTTAATATTCTCAATAATGATCAACAAAAATGTCTATGCTATGCCAGCACTGTTCAACAGAAATTTCTGAAATGATGGGTATTTTCTGTTTCTTCACTCTATAGTCTGGTAGCCACTAGCTAAAGGGAAAAGGTGACTACTTTAATTAAAACTAAAGTAGCCACATACGTCCAACTGTTATCATGGTAGACAGTACATTCTAAATAATCACCATTGAGCACAGAATTAGCTAATGAAAACAGTGTTTTTACTCTGTACTTGCCATGTAAAGCAGCTATATAACAGCATGGAAAGAATATATCATTTTGCAGATAAAATCTGGCTCCTTATTTACTAGCAATGTGGCTACAAGTAGCTACTTTTGTGTGGACAGGGGAACATAAATTCTTTATATGTAAGTACTTGTAAAATGAAAAGAACCATATACAATTACATAGACTGAGTATCTCTTAATCAAAATGCTTAGAGCTAGATATGTTTCTTAGTTTTTCAGATTTTGGAATATTTCATACCTTTACCTGGCCAGCATCCCTAATCCTAAATTTAAAATCTGAAATCTGCAACTTTTTAATAACCATTATACTCAAAAGGCTTTAGATTCTGAATTTTGGATAATGAAGACTCAATCAGTGTATGATCTGTGCAACTAGTTTGGAAAAAAGAAAACATAGCCATGAGCCAATCCCAAAGCTATTAATCCACGTCTATCCTCAACAGTATGCCTGAACGCCAGGTGCAAGACTTCACATCGCTGCCTCACTACAGCTCAAGTACACATGTGAAAATGATGTTATGATCAGACCAAAAGGTAACTTAATTATATATAAGTTTTCATTCTTAAGAATAACTTTTAGCTCTTGTTCAACACCTAACACATACAAATTAAAGAATGGATGCCAAATGTGGCAGAAGAAATCCTGACTAAAACAATCTTATAATAAACTGAAGTATGATTTATCCACTAATATAACATTTAAATTTCATCTTAAAAATTAGCCCAATAATGAAAAAGAATTTCACTATATGTAAATTTTCAAATAAATTTAAAAACATTCTGTTAAGAAATCTTCAGGGGATGGGGGAGTTAACACAGTGGCCTAAGCGCCTGCCTGGCAAGTGCAAGGACCTCGGTTCAATTCCCGGTACTACATGCCAAGCCAGCCCCATAACCCCTGGCATGCTATGCCAGAAGGTCACCAGCACCGGGCATGGTTGCGTTCGCCTGTAATCCCAGTGCTGGGGAGGCTGAGACAGGAGGCTCACTGTAAATCCAAGCTGTGTAGCGAGACCCTGTACCAAATAAGTACACAAATAAATATATGATTTTAAAAAAGAAATCTTCATTACAAAGCTTTACTTTTTTTTTTTTTTTTTTTCTTTTTGAGGGGTGAGCACATGTGTTTGTGTGTATTCCCTAGCTAACAAACCCAGGGTCCTTGCGCTAAACTATATCCCTGGTCTTTTTTAATTCTTTGTATTTTTTTCTAATAGGGTCTAAGCTTCTAAATTGCATAGACTGGGCTCAAACTTGTGATCCTCCTGACTCAACCTCCAAGTGTGTTGGGATTGTAGATGTGTGCCACCATACCCAGCTTATGGTTCTTTAAACAAATGGCATAAGAAATTACCAAAATCCAGGTATTTAGAATACCTTTCCACAATAATAATTTACCTTTACTGCCATTTCGAATGCATAACTAGACGTCAAAATCAAGCTATTAAGATCAGCAGGAGTCGGCTGGAGAGGTAAGTCAGAGGTCTAAGTGCCTGCCTGGTAAGTGCAGGGACCCAAGTTCAATCCCTAGTACCACATACTGTGCTGCACCATACTGACCCCAAAACTGGGCATGGTGGTGCAGGCCTGTTATCCTAGTGCTGGGGAGGCTGAGAGAGGAAGATCCCTACGAGTATGAAATGTGTAGCAAGACCCCATAACAAAAAACAAACAAACAAACAAACAAATAAAATTAGGAGTGTGACCAATTTCTTCCCTAACAACATTTACATAGTTCCAAAGAATGACATGTGATTAACGTTTTAAGAAAAATTCAAAATTTGATGGTTCACTTCTCAGTAATTTTGGTAATTTCAAACAGAAAATTACAGCTACATGAGAAATAAACCATTTTAGTACAAGCACATGATGCATTTCAGAAAATAAACATTTATCTACATAGAAATTTTTATTGAAAGCAAATTTCTATGAAGGCTTAGGAAGTCTCACTTAAATACCATGGGAATCCTCACTTTCTATACCTACTAGACAGAGAAAGATATAATGAATATGGAAATACATGGTTACTTATCACAAAAGAACAAGAGCTATCACTTAACTATTAATTATCACTAACATTAAAAAAGCTCTGAAAGTTGAAAGATTTAGGTACTAAGATCAAACAGGGTGGACATATCATCCCTTCAGGAAAATCAAGCCTATGTATCCATTTTTACAGAAAATGTGTTATTCGATTATTCCTTAACTCAACAAGAGATTACAGACCAATAAAATGGAATTAAATTTGATTGTTGAGAAAAATTCATTCAAGTACAGTTAAGTTTGCAAAGATATGGAAAGCTAGGTTTAAGCAAAAGGGTCAACAAAAGACCAGTCGCATTGTGTTACAATAACGAGGTTAAAATTCCCATGTTCTCAAATTATCCCGTGTAAAATGAACCTAACTACTAGAAACCACAGACCAATTTAAAACTTTTGTACTTATCCCCTTCAACCTTAGCAAAGTTTTTATTATTCACTGGATTTTTACTTGATTACAAATGGTTTACACTCTAAACATCAAACATTTGGGAAGAACATGTCATAAAATGAAGCAGAATAATACCCTGTTCCTACTATTACATATACACTTATCAATAGCTTGGCTGGAATTTAAAATTTTACAAACTACTTGGTAAGAACACTAAGAAAATAGTTGACAAACCTGAAAAAATAGCTTCTTTCAAATACAGTAACATATGGGAGAATTTCCTGATATCATTCACCAACTCCTTGATGTAATCCGGGTCAAAAATGGAGTTGGAACTTACAGGCTTGAGCCCCATTTCAGAAGTTGTAGCATCAGTAGAGAGCTGGCCTGATGCCCCAACACGTTTTTTCTTTGCCTTTTTCTGTTTGTGAGCAATCATCCTCTCATTTAACAGTCAGAAAAACTGAAATCCTTAAGAGGCAAGAAACAAAAACAAAAAGGAGAGAAAACAAATACTACATCAGCCAGGGAAACATACTAGGTTTTCACAAATAGCCCACAGACCACCTTAGGATTTCATTTTTAAATTTTTAAAAATAAATGCATACATACATACCCACACATAGTGTACTACTTATAATACAACTTCCCTTTATTGTCAGTAATACTGACAATTCTATGATATTCAAATTACCACTCTTAACATAAGTGAGAGATCTGAGGTCTACATTCTAAAAATCTGTCACACTTCCAACTGATAAATGATCAACTGGGAGTTAAATCTAGGTCTGCCTGGATCTCAAAATCCATACTCTCAGCAATTTCCTCTTAATTCCTATCATAGAGAATTTTTTTTAATTGTAAAAGTTGCTCAGAAACATCACTTAGTTGAAGGCTGTATTTTCCCTCAGTATCTTCAAAAATAAAGGTGAAAGCTGGGCATGCTGGCACATGTCTATGTCCCCAGCACTCTAAGAGACTGAGGCAGAAGTAAAGTTGGAGCCCAGCGAAGGCAATTCAGCAACTTTGCAAGACTCTTATCTCAAAATTTTAAAAATAAATGAATAATAAAGGGCTGGGGACATAGTTTAGTACTCATTTATAAAATTGGGGAAACATTCTGTCAAAACATCTACCTCAGGAGATTATTGTTAGAGTTAAATAGTACAGCAATGTCCATTCACCACAGAAAAGAAGTTCAATTACATTTATTTTCCTACTAATTTAACTTATCCTAACATTTTTGGTAATTTCAGAGTGATATAGTAAAGACAATGTTTTAATACATGAAAAATTTAGATTTGAAATCTGGCCTCTAATAACTTTCAGGTGTATGACCAATACAATTTACTTACAGGCCTGTGTGAGAATCAAAAAGGATCTCAAAATTAAAAAAAATTTTAATGATTAAAACAATCTATTCCTGCTCGTCAGAATTTAAAAGAATCTTGGCTTGTTCCTCATTTTCATTTTATCTTTTTAGGATTAAAAGTCCTCAAATTATTGGTACCTCTTAAAATTCAAAATTAAAGAGTTTTTCAGCTTGTCTTGGATATCTGGATACTTTAAAATTAAGGACTTCTATGAAAATCACAGTAACAAGCTTTATGTACTGTCTTCCTCATATAAAAGCTATTATTGAATCAACCCTATTAAACTCCATAGTTTTTCCTGATTATAGTTCTGTAATCTATATCCACTATTTTGTACTATTTCTACACTAGTGAATCACCATCACTTTTTGTCTAAACAACTGTGTTAATAATCCCTCCACATCCATTTCATCCCTTTATAAAAGTAGTAGGCAAACTTTCAAACAAAAACCCCATGATGTCATTTCTCTGCTCAAAACAATTCCAAAGCATGAGAGAAAAGATGTCAGGCTCTACAAGGCTCAAGAGATGAGATCTGGCTCCTACCTACCTCTGTAATGTAATTTGGAGTCAACACTCATGACACACAACTCCTTTCAATGCTTTTAACAGTCTTTGTTTACTACAACCCACTGCATGAGTTAATTGTACAACATGACCAAGATACACATTAAGTACATTTGTGTGTGGTGTGAGAAAACTTTAGACCTTTTTATTTTCAGAAAAGGTCTAGCCAAATTGACCAGGCAGGCCTTGAACTTGGTATTCTCCTGCCTCAGCCTCTTGAAGTTGCTAGGATTATATGAAAGTGCCACAGCCTCCAACTCTTCCTTCATATTTTTTTAAAATGCAGGTGCCAACTCCCTAAAATGGCTTTAGAACACCAATTGTGCAACTCAGAGACCTATCTATGTGTAATTCTACTTCCCTGGACCACGCAGTGCTCCTTTGTTTACCCACTCTGAGCTTACACATATCAGCTCAACTTCCTCAAAGAAACCTCCCTGCATGTACCAGTCCCACTGCTCCACAACTACCACTATCAAACCACAGCAGACTCTCAGAAGGTATTCTGCCTGGGCTGCTCTGCAAGAGGAATTGTCTTAGGCTGCACATAAAATGTCTATTATTGTTAATGTAAATGACAAAAGTTCATTTTAAAATATTTTTTCATCTTAACATTAAAAGAAAGAGGGGGCCGGGGAGATGGCTCAGTGGAATAAGCATTTGCCTGGCAAGCGCAAGGGCCTGAGTTCAATCCCCGGTTCCACCAAAATAAATAAATAAATAAATAAATAAATAAATAAGGGCAAGTGGGCTGTGGCCCACAAACTGGATGTGCCCACTGGCATGCATACTTTCATCATTGTATTTACTACAGTTCAAGTAAATGATTTATGCTTTCTCATCTACACTACAATCTTCAGGAAATCAAGACCATGTCTGTTTGCCAACCATGTAAAAGATGGAATAATGAATAATGGAGAAAGGGAAGTCAGAATAATGAATTTGCTGAAATAATAGGACTTACAATGTTATAGTTACATTTTTATAGAAATAAAAAATAGCTTGTTGCAGTATTTTGAAGTGATCAAGAAATTAAAAAATAACAAATGCTGCTAAAAATGTTGGAGGAAAAGGGTTCCTTCTATACTGTTGGTGAGAACATAAAGTAGTACAATCACAATGGAAATCAGTATGGAGATTCCCAAAACAACTTAAACCAGACATTCTATTAAACACAGCCATTCCCTTTCTCGGTATCTTCCTGAAAGAGTTAACAAAATCATATTACAGTGATATATGCATATCCATGTTTACATCAGCACAATTGGTAGTAGCTAAACTGAGAAAGCTACCTGTATGTTCATCAAGAGATGAATGGATAGACAAAGTGTATGAACTTGAGTCACTTGTAGGAAAATGGATGAACCTTTAGACCACCGCACTAAGTGAAATAAGTCAGACACATCAGCTTAGACACCACATAGTTTCTCTTATATGAGAGACCAAAAGCATAAATAAACAGTGAGGTGAAAAATAAAACAGTAGGAAACAGGAAGATAGGTCTTGGCTTGAGAAGGGGACTGACTATAAGTAGGGGGAGGGGTCAGGAAGATGGGAAAGAGACAATACAAGATGTATTATGTCTGTGTACCAACAATCCCAATAAATATATTCATGATGTGCCACAAATGTACTAAGAAAAAAACATTTAATATTTTTAACTGAAAATATTTTTAAAAATCTAAAATATTCTTTCCCCCCCAAAAAAACAAAACCAAATGAGGCGGTATGACAGCAAGATTACATGGAACAGAAATCAATATTTCTATGTCTGGGGTGTAGTTCAGGGATGAGAATGCAGGAAGCCCTGGGTTCAAGCCCCAAAAGAAAAAGTTGTACTTCTATCAGGTTCCCTTAATAGGATACTACAATATTTATTAGCTTTATTCAATGTCCTTTGATTAATTCAAATTTCTGAGGATGTAAGTTCTAATACTTTAACTATACTTAAGCCTTAAATGTGTAATTTCTAAAATCAACCTAGGATAATTTTTGAGCATATTATTATATTTAAATCTTTCACACCAAAAGCTTTTAAATTTTTAATCACTTCTTACAACTTACTAAATTTATTTCTTTACTTTTACTTATAAAATTTAAAAGCGGGGACCTGGGATATAGCTCAGTGGCATAAGTGCCTGCCTTGCAAGTGCAGGGTCCAGAGTTCAATCCCTGGTACTGCCAAAAAAAAAAAAAAATTAAAAGCTGTCAGAAGTAAACAATTTCATTAAGTAAACCTCAAAAGTGTTAACTAGGCTAACCCTCTTCTCAGTGATTCTTAAAAAGGGCTTCTGAGTATTTTATGTCAGGGGATGGGAGGAGGAATCTAAAAACTATCACACTTAACTCTAGGTAGCATTATGACTAATTTCATGTCATCATTTTCACATTTTAAACTAAAAAAAGGAAACACTATAGTTAAAATATTTAGAATAACAAATGTAATGAAAGCTTTCATAAGTGTATAAAATTTGAAAAATATATACTACTGAAGATCACATACACCTATTTCCCAAAAGCCAAAATGAATATTCTTGAGTTAAATGGCAACATAAAATGTAGTTAATAACAGATTACAACTGGCAATTTAATTAAATTAGATACTAATGCACTGAAAGTACTCAGCAGTGTCTAACTCATCATAAAAGCTTAATAACTGTTAGCTATTACTACTAGCATTATAACTGGCTTATTGTGGGAAATTGTTTTTAAACATAAGTAATAAACAAGCCCTGGCTTCAACTCTTCTGTAGATTGTGAACAAAAAATATGAGACAGGAAACAATTCCAAAAACTTAACTCACTTCATGGAAACCTACTAAAGGCAAGGCCTCCAAGTGAATTTTGAACTGTGCAAACAGATTGTTGAGCCAAATATTTGTGTAACTCTAATTCTAGTATCATCTCCAAATACAAACCACCGAGATTAAAAACACTATCCATTTATCAAAGAATTCTATAACAAGTAGAAAATCACCAACTTTCTCTGTGTAATCCATATTCTAAATAATATGTGCGCTGGAAATGAGGGCACAGTGCTACGAGTGCAAGCTTAAGCAGCATACGCCATGCCCTTGGGTGGGTTGAACAGAAAAGTTTACATGAAGTTTACATGAAGTCTCCCAAAAAGGTAGCTTTTCTAAGACTTCGGGAGCCTATGTCAAATGTTCCTCGTCCCACACACATACAGCGCAAAATGTACACTATAGAAAATTTTTTTTCATTTTAGGCATTGGGCTAAATGAAGTGTAAAACTGCCCCCAAAGAGCTCTACTTAATGATTTCCATTTTACTATTTCTGATTTGGTAAAAACTGAAAGACCAAAAGAAAAAAAAAAAATTAAGAAGTTAATGCTTAAGGTCTTATATTTTAAGCACCACCCAAAACAGAATAGGGATATGTCAGAAAGTTTTATCAATAATATGCAAACAATCTCTAAAGGAAGGCGTGCAACACATACACTTCATTCCTGTGCAGTGCGAATCCAGCACGCTTTAAAAAGAGGAAGCTGCCCAGCCTCCCACGCCTCCTGAATGTCTAGCATTCCAGGCAGGCAGCGCGCTCCTCTCCGGCCAGCCCCAAAGTACCCAATGCCAGAGAGCACGTTCCCCATCCGGGACTTAAACACAGAGGGAGGCAGAGCCACCAAAACAGACGGCAGTAGTAAGCCATAAAGTCTGGGGCACAGGCTGAAAAAGGCGAAAGGGCGCTGCGCTCCTGCCTTATCCAACTTAACATCCTGCCCCGAGAAAAGCTAGGAGGCAAATTCTCTCTTGAAGAGAGTTTAAAAAGATAAACATGGAGACTCGAGGGTCACCGCTTGGACTCGGTCTTGAAACGCCTTAGTCCTACTATCAACACTCCAATTAAACTTAAAAATTTCTAGTTTGGTTACAACCCCATGAACTGCCAAGAAAGAACTGTGATAAAATACGGAGACCGACATTTCCTTAAACAAAACAAGCCTCCTAAACCCAAAAGACGACGAAAAAAAAACACCTGGGTGAGGAGAGCCCGGTGGAGCCAGCCGGGCAGCAGCGGGCAGGCTGGAGCAGAGCCCGCCGCCGCCGGTTCCGAGCGAGGCCGGGGCAGCTCCTGCGCTGGGCTTCCCGGCAAGCGAGTACAACCGTCCTGAGAACCAGCCGCCGGTAGCCCCTGTGGTCGGGCATCGACCTGTTGCTATGGCTCAGATCAACATCGCCTCGCGCCCCGCGTTCGGCGGCCCCCCGAGGCTCGGCGCGGGCCCCTCGCGCGCTCGGAACCGTCGCCCTCCTGCGGCCGGCGCGCGACCC